>NW_027258168.1:72500-99536 GCF_045791955.1 Oncorhynchus clarkii lewisi | reverse complement strand
TCCGGCTGTCTCTCTCTCTCTCTCTCTCTCTCTCTCTGCATGCTGGGAGTGATTGGTGCATGCTGGGAATTGTTTGAGTGAAGGAGTGCGTGTGTTGTGGAGAGTTAGATATTCACAACTTTCTTTCGGTTTGCTATTTCTTGGTTTTCTTCTGTGCATGATTAAGGTTATTATTTTTACTTTTTTTGTTGTGGTAGAATTAAGTTTATTGTTTTTCGTATCGAAATTACCCTGATTTTGGCGGGGATGGCAGCCCGAATGGGGATGCCGTCCCTGTCACTTCGGCACGGCTTTAGGTGTGTTACTGAAGCTACTGTCACGGTGGAGGAGTTTCTGGTCGCCGTAGGAGAGAAGGTAGGCTATGAGAATATTGCTTATGCATCCCGGATGAATAAAGCTGTGGTGGTATTTCTTAAAGAAGAATGTCTGGTTGATCGGATGGTTGAGCATGGTGTAATTCTTAAAGGAATGTTTATTCAAGTTACGCCGCTTTTTTCTCCGTCAACAAGGGTAACGATTTCAAATGTACCACCGTTTATTCCAAATGAGCTGTTGGAGCGCGAGTTATTGCGCTTTGGGAAGTTCGCCAGTTCAATTAAGGTTGTTCCGTTGGGTTGCAAACACCCGGCGTTGAAACAGGTAATGTCATTTCGGCGACAGGTGTTTATGTTTTTGGACTCACCGGAGCAGACTTTAGAGTTATCGTTTAAAGTCAAGTATGACAATAGATTGTATATGGCTTATGCTAGTACGGGTAGTCAACGGTGTTTTGAGTGTGGGGATGTTGGTCATAAGCGACATGCTTGCCCGAAAAGGGAGAAGGCCGAGGGAGGGGCGCAGGTGGTCCTCATAACGCCTGGGCCCACTGATGTAGGGAGAGGTGGGCCGACAGCGGCAGAGCAGCCACAAGCACCTGGTGCTGAGGAACAAGTTATCCCCGTTGAGGGCACGGGGTTGCAACTTGTATTAGAGGGAAATGTTATGCTACAGAAAAGTATTGTTGTAGAAGGTAAGGATGTATCTGAAGAGCCAGTTCCTCAGACTGGTGAGCAGGTGCCCAGTATGAGTGCTGGGGTAAAGGAGGGGGTTCATGTGGAGCTAGGCTCCCAGGTAGTGGAGGATATGCCCATTGTGAGTAACGGGGTACAGGAGGGGTTTCATGTGGAGCTAGGCTCCCAGGTAGTGGAGGAGATGCCCACTACGAGTAATGAGGTTCAGGAGGGGTTTCATGTGGAGCTAGGCTCCCAGGTAGTGGAGGAGATGCCCACTACGAGTGCTGGGGTTCATGTAGAGCTAGGCTCCCAGGTAGTGGAAGAGATGCCCACTACGAGTAATGAGGTACATGAGGGTTTTCATGTGGAGCTAAGCTCCAAGGCAGTAGAGGAGATGCCCACTACGAGTGCTGGGGTTCATGTGGAGCTAGGCTCCCAGTTAGTGGAGAAGATGACTACTATGAGTAGTGATGTTCAGGTGGGGCTAGTCTCCCAGGTAGTGGAGGAGATGCCTGGTACGAGTGATGAGGTGCAAGTGGGGAGTGTTGAAAGGGATGTGGTAGAGGGGAGTCAGTTGTCTGTGGTCTCAGCTGAAGATCAGGAGAATGATATGGATATCTCTTTAGATATGACAGCTGCTGGTGAGGACTCAGTTTATGATCTAGAGGAGGTAAATGAGTTTCTGGATCAGACTTTTGGGAAATCTGTCAAATTGGCAGATTATTTTGATGTTGATAAGTTTGTGAGGTCAGCTGTGATGTTACAGAAGACGGTGGGGTTAGACCAATTGAGTGAGAAGAAGCGGTTTCGCTTGAGGAAATTTATTACTGCTGTTGCAGCAGCAAAAGGTGGTGGGAAACGTGTTCAGGTTAAGAGAAGAAAGAAAAATAATGATGATGATCATGCTTCATAGGGTGTCTTTTTTCTCGTTGGTTTCTCTGTGGTTTCTTCTGCTTTTCTTTTCTCTTTTCTATATGGAGGTACTAAGGGTAGGTTCTCTCAATATTAATGGGGGAAGGGACAGGAATAAGAGGGCTTGGGTACTAGAAGTAATAAAACAGAAAAGGCTTAATGTAGTTTTCCTACAGGAGACACATAGTGATGAGGAAAATGAGGTTGACTGGGGTATGTGGTGGGAGGGGCAGCATGTACTCAGTCATGGTACTAATTTCAGTGCTGGGGTGGCCATCTTGTTTTCCTCAGGCTTAGGGGTGACTGTGGTATCTACAACAGAGATTGTCAAGGGTCGGGTTTTATTGGTCAAGGTGGATGTTATGGGGTTTCTGTTTGTTTTTTTGAATGTTTATGCTCCGAATGAGGGTACAGAGCGTATTGCTATATTTGATCAAATAAAGGAAACCTTAAGACAGTGTGACCAAGAGGGGTGTATGGTTTTAGGGGGTGACTGGAACTGTACAGTGGATTTTACTGTTGATCGCACCGCTGAAGAACCTCACCTGCGGTCAGCCACTTGCCTGTCTGGCCTATTAACTGAGTTTGAGCTTTCTGATGTGTGGAGAGTAAGGAATGCAAAAGTTAGGCAGTACACATGGCTAAAAATGAATGAAGGTCGTGTCAGTGCAGCAAGGTTAGACAGGTTGTATGTATCTGATCACTACTGTAGTAGGGTTGGAAAGTGTGCCATTACTCCTGTGGGTTTCTCTGATCATCATATTGTTACTGTTGATATTCACTTGTCCTGTCCACGACGGTCATCGCCTTACTGGTATTTTAATGTTAAATTGTTACATGATGTCATGTTTTGTGACAGGTTTTTGTTGTTTTGGGAAAAATGGAGGGGTATAAAAGGGAATTTTGAGTCCTTGAGACAATGGTGGGAGGTTGGGAAGGCCCAAATACGAGTTTTTTGTCAACAGTATACTGCTCTGTCTCAAATTGAGGTTAAAGAGACTATCAAGGCCCTTGAACAGGACATCAAATCTACTGAATTGAAGCTGCTCACTCAGAACGACCCTGGACTAGTCATGAACTTACAGGACAAGAGACATGAACTGAGGTCGTTTCTGCATGAAAGAGTGAAGGGTGCCTTGATTAGGTCTCGTTTCGCTTCCCTCAAGGATATGGATGCTCCTAGCGCTTTTTTTTTCAACCTAGGACAGTCGAAATTTCAACGCAAACAGATGGTCTGCCTTCGTCTCCCTGATGGGAAGGTGACCACGAATGATATTGAAATGCGTCAACATGCCGTGGATTTTTACTCATCCCTTTATAAGGCGGAGGATTGTGACTCTTTATGTACTGAACAGTTGTTACACGGTCTTCCTCAATTGGGACCTGAGCAGAGAGTCGCATTGGACGCTGATATTACACTGCAAGAGCTGTCCACAGCAGTTATGCAGCTCTCAACAGGCCGAGCCCCTGGCATCGATGGTTTACCATCTGAGTTTTACAAGCACTTTTGGGGGTCTATTGGGGAGGATTTTTATGAAGTGGTGTGTGAATCTTTTCATGAGGGTTCTCTTCCTGTATCCTGTCAACGTGCGGTGCTTTCACTGTTGCCAAAAAAGGGGGATTTGGCTCTCATAAAAAATTGGAGACCTGTTGCCTTGCTGTGCGCAGAATACAAAATTGTTTCTAAATGTCTCTCAAACAGGTTGAAAGACTATCTGGGATTGTTGATCCACAAGGACCAGTCCTACTGTGTACCTGATCGCTCTATTGTTGACAACTTGTTTCTGATAAGAGATGTTTTAGACATTTGTAAACTGTCTGCTGTAAATGTGGGTTTACTTTCGTTGGATCAGGAGAAGGCTTTTGATCGTGTGGACCACCAGTACTTGTTTAAAACAATGAAAGCCTTTGGGTTTGGGGATGTTTTTCTGTCTTGGGTGAATTTACTGTATGCTGGAGCCTCGTGTATGGTGAAGGTTGGTGGTGGTTTGAGTTGCCCCATCCCTGTCGAAAGGGGCATCAGGCAGGGATGCCCAATTTCAGGGCAGTTATATAGTCTGGCGATTGAACCAATGCTTTGTTTTTTAAGAGCGAAGCTTACTGGTTTCTCTGTGCCAGGTGTAATGAAGGGTCCCACGATAGCACTGTCTGCGTATGCAGATGACGTGATCGTTTTTATTACAGGGGGTGAGGATGTTAAGGTTCTCTCAAACACTTTAAAGGTGTATGAGGGGGCCTCCTCAGCTAGAGTCAATTGGGGAAAGAGTGAAGCGCTGTGGGCAGGTCAGCTTCAGATGGGGTCCGCTCCACGGTTACCAGGGGGGCTTCAGTGGGGCAGAGATGGAATGAAGACTTTGGGAGTTTTTCTAGGCTCCGATGTCTTTCAGAAAAAGAACTGGGAGGGTGTAGTGGAGAAAGTGTGTGCCAGACTGTCAAGGTGGAAATGGGTGTTGCCCCAGCTGTCCTATAGGGGACGGGTCCTGGTAGCTAATAATCTTGCTGCTTCTACCCTGTGGCACAGACTAATGATTTTACAGCCACCAAAGGGTCTGATACAAGAGCTTCAGAGGACCCTTGTCAATTTCTTCTGGTCTGGACAACACTGGATCAAAGCTGCAGCCCTGTATCTGCCACTGCACGAGGGTGGGCAAGGCCTGGTGGACATTTCCTCTAGGATCACGGCTTTCCGGCTCCAAGCAGTTCAGAGATTGTTGTACAGAGACTGTTCTAGCTGGGTCGAAACAGCCTACATATTGATGAGGAGAGCGGGCTGTTTGGGCTTAGACAAACATATTTTCCTCTTAAAGCTGGAGGGGGGTGATTTGACTGGCCTGACTCCATTTTATGAGTCTGTTATGCAGGCTTGGAGAGTCTTTGTCAAGTCCCGTAAGACCGGCACGCCACCAGGGATGTGGCTTTTTGAAGAGCCTCTTTTTCATAACACTGCCATCCAGTCCCGTGTTCTGGTTTCAGCTAGCCTACGTTCATGCCTATTAGGCGTGGGGTGTACCAAGCTGGGTCATCTGATGCGGAGCAGGAGCAGATTGGAGGAGCTGAGAGAAAGAGCGGGGATCCGATCATCTCGCCTACTGAGGAAGGTCGTCGATGAGGTCTGCGACTCCTTGCCAGTGCTTCATCTGCAGTATGTGACTGACATTTCCAATTCTGATCGGTGGAAGGAGGGTCTGGATTATGTGTTCCCTGCACTGATTGTTAGTGCTGCGATGGGGGCATTTGAGGAGGACGCGGGGATGCTGCTTTCCTTCGATACCCCGGAGCTGGGGGAGTTCAACGAGGTGGGAAAGAAGGCTATGTACAGAACATGTGTGAAGGTGTCCCATGCCTCTTCCCTGGAAGGGGTAAAATCGACGAGGTGGGCTTGGTCCAGGTGCTTCTCCAAAAGGCTGTTGGCGATCATTGTATAAACTGCCTATTGATAAGAGGACAGCTGACCTCCAATGGAGGATAATACATGGAGCTATAGCCACCAACATGCATCTGGTACACCTGGACCCTACTGTTGGGGAGGGGTGTCCATTCTGTGCTGAAGATGAATCTCTGGCACATCTGTTTTTACTGTGTCCCAGGTTGGTTGGGATGATTGATCTGATCACTGATTGGTTCTCAACGTTGGGAGAGGTTTTCTCTTCCCAACTGTATATATTTGGGCCAAAGTACAGGTTCAGTCAAAAGGGTGTAGTTGTGTTGCTTAATTTTGTGTTAGGGGCAGCAAAATTAGCGATATGGAAGACCCGAAAGAACAGCATTCGGGGACAGGGGTCTGTGGATGTGGTGGGAATGCTGGAGGGAATGTTGGCAGCGAGACTAAGGGTTGAGTTTGCTTATTATAAACTTGTCAACAATATTGATCTGTTTTTGAGTATATGGGGTATTCAGAGGCTGTTGTGTTTTGTTACTGTGGAGGAGGAATTGGAGTTGTGTTTTTAATTGATGTGTAACTGTGGTTTTGTATGAGTATTTATTGTGTGGTGGGCCCCCAGACCCAATAAAGAGTATTTAAAACTCTCTCTCTCTCTCTCTCTCTCTCTCTCTCTCTCTCTCTCTCTCTCTCTCTCTCTCTCTCTCTCTCTCTCTCTCTCTCTCTCTCTCTCTCTCTCTCTCTCTCTCTCTCTCTCTCTCTCTCTCTCTCTCTCTCTCTCTCTCTCTCTCTCTCTCTCTCTCTCTCTCTCTCTCTCTCTCCTCACACAGCATCATCCAATCATATACAGTATGTGCTGTGTAGTTGTGAGAACCAATCACACATACAGAGATGATATACACTGAGTGTAATAAAACATTAAGAACACCTGATTTGATCATCAGGGCATGGACTCTATAAGGTGTCGATGCTGGCCGATGTTGACTCCAATGCTTCCCACAGTTGTGTCAACTTGGCTGGATGTCCTTTGGGTGGAGGACCATCCTTGATACACACGGGAAACTGTTGAGCATGAAAAACTCAGCAGCGTTGCAGTTCTTGGAACACTCAAACTGGTGTGCCTGGCACCTACTACAATACCCCATTCCATGGCAATTAAATATTTTGTCTTGTCCATTCACCCTCTGAATGGCACACATACACAATACATGTCTCAGTTGTCTTAATGCTTAAAAATCCTTCTTTAACCTGTCTCCTTACCTTCATCTACACTGATTGGTGGATTTAACAAGTGACATCAATAAGGGATCATATCTTTCACCTGGATTCACCTGGTCAGTCTGCCATGGAAGAGCAGGTGTTCCTAATGTTTTGTCCACACAGTATATACTGAGTGAATAGTAAACACACGTTTCTCCTAGGTAACAGTGGCTGAGTTACACACACTCGCACACACACACACACACACACACACACACACACACACACACACACACACACACACACTAGTGCTGAACGATTCGTGCTTTTAGTGGTCGGTTCAGTTTCATTTCAATTATTTTTTTTAAATATATAGTGGATTTCGGTTTAGATTATTATTTTTTTTTACATTAAATGCACTATGCATTATGTGGGTTGAATGCTGTAACAACACTGAATAAAACAATTAATACAAGTCCCATGATGGTAGTGACTGTCCATTACTGTCTATGATTTATTAACCACCATTTACTCACATTACTTTAACTCAGTATTTCAGTTGTTGTGTTTATTACATTTGTTTTATTTGATGACTTCATTATTTCATTCCAAGTCATCATCTCATCTCTATAGAGCTGCTGTCTACGCTGTCTGACAAAATCACTATTTTAGTAGTTCTTCAAAGGAAATAAGGCATATTTTTATGACTACTGAATACAAACTATCAATCACTTAGATCATGTATTTTCAGGTACAGATACCTCGCGAAGCAACTGCTTTCTATCCCTCTCCATGGAGCATTCTTCTCTTCTCTCGGTGTCTGCCCGCTACTAACCTAACGTTGCAGGTGTAAAATAAACGTACCGGGACACAACAGATTATGGCCATCGTAGTTAACTACAACCTTTTTGGCACTTAACTATGTTGAATTTTGAGCTCTCGGACACTACAACTCCCTACTACATCGCACAGTTTGGGCTTGATCTGATTTATTTTTCAGAGAAACTACGCAATGTGCGCATTGAGCTCAAAGGAAAATAATTGAAGGAGATGGAATTCAAACAATTGAACCGACGTCGGTCAATTAGTTGTTTTAAAACCTGCAAAAATAACAGACATTTTCTCAGCACTAACACACACACACACACACATACATACACACACACACACACACGTCACTCTGTCCATTTAGATATACACATGTATACACACTTGGTTTTGATTTTATTAGGATCCCCATTAGCTGTTGTGATAGCAGCAGCTACTCTTCCTCTGGGGTCCACACAAAATATGACACAGAACATTAATAGACAAGAACAGCTCAAGGACAGAACAACATATATTTACAATGTCACACACAGCCTACATATCAGTACAGTCGTGGCCAAAAGTTTTGAGAATGACACAAATATTAATTTCCACAAAGTTTGCTGCTTCAGTGTCTTTAGATATTTTTGTCAGATGTTTCTATGGAAGACTCAAGTATAATTACAAGCAGTTCATAAGTGTCAAAGGCTTTTATTGACAATTACATGAAGTTGATGCAAAGAGTCAATATTTGCAGTGTTGACCCTTCTTTTCAAGACCTCTGCAATTCGCCCTGGCATGCTGTGAATTAACTTCTGGGCCACATCCTGACTGATGGCAGCCCATTCTTGCATAATCAATGATTGGAGTTTGTCAGAATTTGTGTGGTTTTGTTTGTCCACCCACCTCTTGAGGATTGACCACAAGTTCTCAATGGGATTAAGGTCTGGGGAGTTTCCTGGCCATGGACCCAAAATATCTATGTTTTGTTCCCTGAACCACTTAGTTATCACTTTTTCCTTATGGCAAGGTGCTCCATCATTCTGGAAAAGGCATTGTTCGTCATCAAACTGTTCCTGGATGGTTGGGAGAAGTTGCTCTCGAAGGATGTGTTGGTACCATTCTTTATTCATGGTTGTGTTCTTAGGCAAAATTGTGAGTGAGCCCACTCCCTTCTCCGAAAAGCAACCCCACACATGAATGGTCTCAGGATGCTTTACTGTTGGCATGACACAGGACTGATGGTAATGCTCACCTTATCTTCTCCGGACAAGCTTTTTTCTGGATGCCACAAACAATCGGAAAGGGGATTCATCAGAGAAAATGACTTTACCCCAGTCCTCAGCAGTCCAATCCCTGTACATTTTGCAGAATATCAGTCTGTCTCTGATGTTTTTCCTGGAGAGAGGTGGCTTCTTTGCTGCCCTTCTTGACACCAGACCATTCTTCAAAAGTATTTGCCTCACTGTGCGTGCAGATGCACTCACACCTGCCTGCTGCCATTCCTGAGAAAGCTCTGTACTGGTGGTGCCCCGATCCCCCAGCTGAATCAACTTTAGGAGATGGTCCTGGCGCTTGCTGGACTTTCTTGGGCACCCTGAAGCCTTCTTCACAACAATTGAACTGCTCTCCTTGAAGTTCTTGATGATCCAATATCCTTGCCTGTGAAGCCCTTTTTGTGCAAAGCAATGATGACGGCACGTGCTTCCTTGCAGGTAACCATGGTTGACAGAGGAAGACCAATGATTCCAAGCACTACCCTCCTTTTTAAGCTTCCAATCTGTTATTCAAACTCAATCAGCATGACAGAGTGATCTCCAGCCTTGTCCTCGTCAACACTCACACCTGTGTTAACCTTTTGCGTGTAGGGGTCAGTATTTTAGTTTTTGGATAAAAAACGCACCCATTTGAAACTGCCCATTTGTCAGCCCCAGAAACTAGAATATGCATATAAATTGTCAGATTGGGATAGAAAACACTCTAAAGTTTCCAAAACTGTAAAAATATTGTCTGTGAGTATAACAGAACTGATATTGCAGGCGAAAACCTGAGGAAAATCCAATCAGGAAGTGCCTCTTATTTTGAAACCTCTCTGTTCCGATGCATGCCTATCCTCCATTTAAAGGGGTATCAACCAGATTCATTTTTCTATGGCTTCCCTAAGATGTCAACAGTCTTTAGACATATTTTCAGGCTTTTATTTTGAAAAATGAGCGTGAAAGATCACATTGCGTAAGTGGATAGGTGGGGGCTCTCAGATTGAGTTTTGCGCTACAGAGTAAAGTGGTCATTGTTTCTTCCGGTGTTTTTGAAAAACCTACACACCGGTTGATATATTATCAAATATATATTTTAAAAACAACCTGAGGATTGATTATAAAAAACGTTTGACATGTTTCTGTGGACATTATGGATATTATTTGGAATATACGTCTGCGTTGTCGTGACCGCTCTTTCCTGTCGATTTCTGAACATAACGCGACAAACAAACGGAGGTATTTTGGGTATAAAAATAATCTTTATGGAACTAAAGGAACATTTGTTGTGTAACTGGGAGTCTCATGAGTGAAAACATCCGAAGATCATCAAAGGTAAACGATTAATTTGATTGCTTTTCTGATTTTCGTGACCTAGCTACTTACTGCTTAGTGTACATAATGTTATGCTATGCTATCGATAAACTTACACAAACGCTTGGATTGCTTTCGCTGTAAAGCATAATTTCTAAATCTGAGACGACAGGTGGATTAACAAAAGGTAAAATTGTGTTTTGCAATGTTGCACTTGTGATTTCATGAATATGAATATTTTTTTGTAATATTATTTGACTGTGGCGCTATGCTATTCAGCGGTTATTGACAAAAATGATTCCACTAACGGGATCAAGAAGTTCACAAGAGAATCACTGACATGATGTCAGCTGGTCCTTTTGTGGCAGGGCTGAAATGCAGTGGAAATGTTTTGGGGGGGATTCAGTTCATTTGCATGCAAAGAGGGAATTTGTAATTAACTGCAATTCATCTGATCACTCTTCATAACATTCTGGAGTATATGCAAATTGCCATAATACAAACTGAGGCAGCAAACTTTGTGAAAATTAATATTTGTATCATTCTCAAAACGTTTGGCCATGACTGTATATACACACAATATTTAGGTCAAATAGGGGAGAGGTGTTGTGTGGTGAGTTTTTGCTTAATCGTTTTTTTTTTTAAACCAGGTTTTCTGTTCACTTGAGCAATCTTTGATGAAAGGGAGTTCCATGTAATCAGAGCCCTGGTGACATGTCTATTGGGGTATGTGTGTGTATGTGTGTGTCAGTGCTGTATGTAAATTTACAAAATATGCTAACAATTTTTAATTAATGTTTCTTCTAAAAACAAGAAGTGATGCAGTCAGCCTCTACTTTTAGCCAAGAGAGACTGGCATGTATAGTATTAATATTAACCCTATGATTACAGTGAAGAGCAAGACGTGAATCTCTTTTCTGGACCAGCTGCAGTTTTTCTAGGTCTTTCTTTGCAGACTTGCAGACTGGACAATATCACATCAAGACACACATAATACACCTAAGCACTGTCCTCTGTTGTGTGTGTGTGTGTGTGTGTGTGTGTGTGTGTGTGTGTGTGTGTGTGTGTGTGTGTGTGTGTGTATATATGTGTGTGTGATGCATTATACTGCTACTGATGTACTGTCTAAGTGGATCCAACGGTGCCACAAATTTAATTAAATACCTGACATTCACCAGCATGTGCCCAGAGTCGCACACGCACACACGCACCGACAGACAGGCACAGGAACAGGTAATGTCTCCAGTCCAGAGTTTTCTGTTCTGTTCAGAACCACAGTTTGGGTTCAGATTAGACAACCTTGTACGTTTGCTTAGTTTGGGTCTTCAAAGTCAATTTATAATATTTGTTACATTTTATTTTCTATTATTCATTGATGCTTTGTAAATCCATTTGAATTCAATCACTTTTTTTTCAATCACTTGGACCAAACTCAAGCCAATTTACTGGTGGACCAAACTAAACCCAGTGCAATAGTAGTGGACCAAACTAAACCCAGTGTAATAGTAGTGGAACAAACTAAACCCAGTGCAATAGTAGTGGACCAAACTAAACCCAGTGTAATAGTAGTGGAACAAACTAAACCCAGTGTAATAGTAGTGGACCAAACTCAGCCCAGTGTAATAGTAGTGGACCAAACTCAACCCAGTGTAATACTAGTGGACCAAACTAAACCCAGTGTAATAGTAGTGGACCAAACTCAACCCAGTGTAATACTAGTGGACCAAACTCAACCCAGTGTAATAGTAGTGGACCAAACTAAACCCAGTGTAATAGTAGTGGACCAAACTCAACCCAGTGTAATACTAGTGGACCAAACTCAACCCAGTGTAATAGTTGTGGGAACAAACTCAGCCCAGTGTAATAGTAGTGGACCAAACTCAACCCAGTGTAATAGTAGTGGGAACAAACTCAACCCAGTGTAATAGTAGTGGGAACAAACTCAACCAGTGTTAGAGCAGAGGACCAAACTCATATTCAGCTAGTCCCATAATATATATAATTGATTTTCCCAAGAAATCTGGACTGAATGGCTCAGTCCCATTAATTAATTAATGAATTAAATCTCTGCTGAGTAAAGAGCTGTGGTTTTTAAACATAATTATGAATGCATTCCCTCTTTTTCCCTCCAGGGAGAAACAGAGCTAAAAGCCATAGAGGGTTTAGGTACTTAAGGCGGTTGATGTGGTTGAGGTGCTAAATGGTACTTAAGGTGGTTGATGTGGTTGAGGTGCTAAATGGTACTTAAGGCGGTTGATGTGGTTGAGGTGCTAAATGGTGCTTAAGGTGGTTGATGTGGTTGAGGTGCTAAATGGTACTTAAGGTGGTTGATGTGGTTGAGGTGCTAAATGTTACTTAAGGCGGTTGATGTGGTTGAGGTGCTAAATGGTACTTAAGGTGGTTGATGTGGTTGAGGTGCTAAATGGTGCTTAAGGCGGTTGATGTGGTTGAGGTGCTAAATGGTACTTAAGGTGGTTGATGTGGTTGAGGTGCTAAATGGTGCTTAAGGTGGTTGATGTGGTTGAGGTGCTAAATGGTACTTAAGGTGGTTGATGTGGTTGAGGTGCTTAAGGTGGTTGAGGAGGTTTAGGTGGTTGACGTGCTTAAGGTGGCTGATGTGGTTGATGAGGTTGAGGTGGTTGATGAGGTTGATGTGGTTGATGAGGTTGAGGTGGTTGATGAGGTTGATGTGGTTGAGGTGGTTGAGGTTGAGATGGTTGATGAGGATGATGTGGTTGAGGTGCTTGATGAGGTTGAGGAGGTTTAGGTGGTTGAGGTGCTTAAGGTGGCTGATGTGGTTGATGAGGTTGATTTGGTTGATGAGGTTGATGTGGTTGAGGTTTATGTGGTTGATGAGATTGATGTGGTTGAGGTGCTTGATGAGGTTGATGAGGTTGATGTGGCTGATGTGGTTGAGGTGGTTGAGGTTGAGATGGTTGAGATGTTTGATGTGCTTGAGGTGGTTGATGGGGTTGATGTGGTTGAGGTGCTTGAGGTGGTTGATGAGGTTGCGGTGATTGAGGTTGAGATGGTTGAGGTGGTTGATGTGGTTGAGGTGTTTGTACATGTCATGTGGCCTTGGCTACTCTGAGGAGTGACAGCTACAGTACAGGAGTGCAGGACTCTCTCTCTGTCCCACCTTCTTTGTCTCTATCTTTCTCATCCCTCACATAGATTAAATTAATATGTTACCATAGCAATCCTCTGGAGCACAGTGGCACGACACCTCTACCATCAACAAGTGAGCTCAAACACAGTGTTTTCCCAAGATTACTTTCCGCCTCCAAATAAACTTTCTGGGCCTCTCTAAGCTACAATTGTATGGGAAACACTGATTCCCTGTTTGGTTATGATCTCAGTAACTAGTTTCCTCTCTTCAGATTCTGTAAACTTAGCCCTGAGTAAAAGTTGTGAAAACATTAGAAGTACTAGCTTCAGGGCCACTGACTAGATCGATAATCTGTCCCCCTCTGTGAATGTTCATAGATTAGTCTTCCTTCTCTTTCTTATCTCTCTGTTCACTGTGAGATCTCTCTCTCTCCTCAGCCTACACAGTTCTGTGCTTCAGCTAAGAGTCATTCCATTGGATGGATTTATGAGCTCTTCAGTCAGTATGGCACGAAGCTAACTGAACAGAGCGTTTGTTGAGAATTGATTAGCTATTTGGCTAATGTTAGGCAACAAATCAGGTAGCTAATCCACAGTTGAAACGTTGGTACTACATTTTTGCATCTGAGCTCCTAGAGTGTGCGGCTCTCTTTTATTTTCAAGCTAATCCACAGTGCCACCTGTCTGTCTGTGTCTGTCTGTCTGTCTGTCTGTCTGTCTGTCTGTCTGTCTGTCTGTCTGTCTGTCTGTCTGTCTGTCTAATAGATACAAAAAAAAACAGAAAGACACAACGAATTTTGGCAAATATACTCTTAACCAGACTATTTCTTTCTTTCTTTCTCTCTCCCCTCCTCTCTCTCTCTCCCCCCTCCTGACATTAGTGTTCTCCTGAGGCACCATGTAAAGCTATAATTGTCCCAGTGTCACTAGCTGCCATTTAATCAATGAACTAATCACTGATCATAATCTTGATGTGATTGGCTTGACTGAAACATGGCTTAAGCCTGATGAATTTACTGTGTTAAATGAGGCCTCACCTCCTGGTTACACTAGTGACCATATCCCCCGTGCATCCCGCAAAGGCGGAGGTGTTGCTAACATTTACGATAGCAAATGTCAATTTACAAAAAAAAACTGATGTTCTCGTCTTTTGAGTTTCTAGTCATGAAATCTATGCAGCCTACTCAATCACTTTTTATTGCTACTGTTTACAGGCCTCCTGGGCCATATACAACGTTCCTCACTGAGTTCCCTAAATTCCTATCGGACCTTGTAGTCATAGCAGATAATATTCTAATTTTTGGTGATTTTAATATTCACATGGAAAAGTCCACAGACCCACTCCAAAAGGCTTTCGGAGCCATCCTCGACTCAGTGGGTTTTGTCCAACATGTCTCTGGACCTAGTCACTGTCACAGTCATACTCTGGACCTAATTTTGTCCCATGGAATAAATGTTGTGGATCTTAATGTTTTTCCTCAAAATCCTGGACTATCGGACCACCATTTTATTATGTTTGCAATCGCAACAAATAATCTGCTCAGACCCCAACCAAGGAGCATCAAAAGTCGTGCTATAAATTCTCAGACAACCCAAAGATTCCTTGATGCCCTTCCAGACTCCCTCTGCCTACCGAGGACGTCAGAGGACAAAAAGCAGTTAATCATCTAACTGTGGAACTCAATTTAACCTTGCGCAATACCCTAGATGCAATTGCACCCCTAAAAACTAAAAACATTTGTCATAAGAAACTCCCTGGTATACAGAAAATTCCCTAGCTCTGAAGCAAGCTTCCAGAAAATTGGAACGGAAATGGCGCCACACCAAACTGTAAGTTTGTCGTCTCAAATAAAACTGAAGGACCTCGGCGTTACTCTGGACCCTGTCTCTGCCTGGCCGGTTCCCCTCTCTCCACTGGGATTCTCTTCCTCTAACCCTATTACAGGGAGTGAGTCACTGGCTTACTGGTGCTCTTCCATGCCGTCCCTAGGAGGGGTGCGTCACTTGAGTGGGTTGTGCTCTTCCATGCCGTCCCTAGGAGGGGTGCGTCACTTGAGTGGGTTGAGTCACTGACGTGATCTTCCTGTCTGGGTTGGCACCCCCCTTGGGTTGTGCCGTGGAGGAGATATTTGTGGGCTATACTCAGCCTTGTCTCAGGGTGGTAAGTTGGTGGTTGAAGATATCCCTCTAGTGGTGTGTGGGCTGTGCTTTGGCAAAGTGGGTGGGGTTATATTCTGCCTGTTTGGCCCTGTCCGGGGGTATCATCGGATGGGGCCACAGTGTCTCCTGACCCCTCCTGTCTCAGCCTCCAGTATTTATGCTGCAGTAGTTTATGTGTCGGGAGGCTAGGGTCAGCCTGTTATATCTGGAGTACGTCTCCTGTCTTATCCGGTGTCCTGTGTGAATTTAAGTATGCTCTCTCTAATTCTCTCTTTCTTTCTTTCTCTTTCTTTCTTTCTTTCTTTCTTTCTTTCTTTCTTTCTTTCTTTCTTTCTTTCTTTCTTTCTTTCTTTCTTTCTTTCTTTCTTTCTTTCTTTCTTTCTCTCAGAGGACCTGAGCCCCTAGGACCATGCCTCAGGACTACCCGGGCATTATGACTCCTTGCTGTCCCCAGTCCACCTGGCCATGCTGCTGCTCCAGTTTCAACTGTTCAGCCTGCGGCTATGGAACCCTGACCTGTTCACCGGATGTGCTACCTGTCCCAGACCTGCTGTTTTCAACTCTCTAGAGACAGCAGGAACAGTAGAGGTGCTGACTTGTTGCACCCTTGGCAACTACTGTTTTTATTATTATTGGACCACGCTGGTCATTTATGAACATTTGAACATCTTGGCCATGTTCTGTTATAATCTCTACTCGGCACAGCCATCCATCATAGCCTGGTTCCTCTCTAGGTTTCTTCCTAGGTTTAGGCCTTTCTAGGGAGTTTTTCCTAGCCACCATGCTTCTGCATTGCTTGCCGTTTGGGGTTTTAGGCTGTGTTTCTGTACAGCACTTTGAGATGTCAGCTGACGTAAGAAGGGCTATATAAATACATTTGATTTGATTTGAATCACATGTATCATTCCCACGCACACCAAAGGCTCCCAGTTCATCTGCACTACAGTATCTCTGCTACTTCACCAGCGAGTAGATTCACTAGAACAGTGTATAGAAGTGCAGATATTCAGAATCACAGATGATTTTATAGCCATTGTAAAACAGAGTTAATGCTAAAATGCTGAAGACTTTGGTCTTGTGATCTCGGCAGTGGACTGGACGGAATCTGTAAGTCCATAAAATAAAGAATGCTGGTGGATTCCATCTTCCATTCCAAGTCCCACACATCAGACAGTTGAAGAGGGTGAAACAACAGCAGCTATCTTCGACCTCTTCTATCCAGCACAATTGGCACTACTGTTCCTTTGTGACTAGTAGAAAAGAGTCTCACACCACACACAAAGGCTGAGTGTCACTGGTATATGAAGTGATTGAGGGGGAAGAGCCGGAGCAGGGCTTGAACTAGTAATCCTGCTGTTGCAAGGCAAACACACAGTCTCCTGTGCCACAAAGGTCTAGACCTCTTGGCAGAGGCCGTAGTAGCATACACTTAACATCCAGGGAGACTAATGTCATTTAAATAGAAATTATCGTTGAACTACTCCAGACTAAAACTTTATTTGTAGAGTACTTACGACTACATAAGCACTTCATTACATATTCATAACCCATACATACTGCATTCATGAGCAGTACTGTACATAATGTCAACAGTGTTCTCTCTTAGTGTTACCAAGAGAGAACACTGTAAAGTCAGTGACACAATAATGCTCCAGTCATATTCCCCTAACTCTTCACTGATCCTCTCAGTGATCTCTACTTTTAAACTTTCTACTTTTAAACTCGGACAAAACAGAGATGCTTGCGCTAGGTCCCAAGAAACAAAGAGATCTTCTGTTGAATCCGACAATTAATCTTAATGGTTGTACAGTCGTCTCAAATAAAACTGTGAAGGACCTCGGCGTTACTCTGGACCCTGATCTCTCTTTTGAAGAACATATCATGACTGTTTCAAGGACAGCTTTTTTCCATCTACGTAACATTGCAAAAATCAGGAACTTTCTGTCCAAAAATGATGCAGAAAAATTAATCCATGCTTTTGTCACTTCTAGGTTAGACTACTGCAATGCTCTACTTTCCGGCTACCTGGATAAAGCACTAAATAAACTTCAGTTAGTGCTAAATACGGCTGCTAGAATCTTGACTAGACCAAAAAATTTTATCATATTACTCCAGTGCTAGCCTCCCTACACTGGCTTCCTGTCAAGGCAAGGGCTGATTTCAAGGTTTTACTGCTAACCTACAAAGCATTACATGGGCTTGCTCCTACCTATCTCTCTGATTTGGTCCTGCCGTACATACCTACACGTACGCTACGGTCACAAGACGCAGGCCTCCTAATTGTCCCTAGAATTTTTAAGCAAACAGCTGGAGGCAGGGCTTTCTCCAAAAGAGCTCCATTTTTATGGAATGGTCTGCCTACCCATGTGAGAGATGCAAACTCGGTCTCAACCTTTAAGTCTTTACTGAAGACTCATCTCTTCAGTGGGTCATATAATTGAGTGTAGTCTGGCCCAGGAGTGGGAAGGTGAACGGAAAGGCTCTGGAGCAACAAACCGCCCTTGCTGTCTCTGCCTGGCCGGTTCCCCTCTTTCCCCTGGGATTCTCTGCCTCTAACCCTATTACAGGGGCTGAGTCACTGGCTTACTGGGGCTCTCTCATACCGTCCCTGGGAGGGGTGCGTCACCTGAGTGGGTTGAGTCACTGATGTGATCATCCTGTCTGGGTTGGCGCCCCCCCCCCTTGGGTTGTGCCGTGGCGGAGATCTTTGTGGCCTATACTCAGCCTTGTCTCAAGATGGTAAGTTGGTGGTTGAAGATATCCCTCTAGTGGTGTGGGGGTTGTGCTTTGGCAAAGTGGGTGGGGTTATATCCTTCCTGTTTGGCCCTGTCCGGGGGTGTCCTCGGATGGGGCCACAGTGTCTCCTGACCCCTCCTGTCTCAGCCTCCAGTATTTATGCTGCAGTAGTTTATGTGTCGGGGGGCTAGGGTCAGTTTGTTATATCTGGAGTACTTCTCCTGTCCTATCCTGTGTCCTGTGTGAATTTAAGTATGCTCTCTCTAATTCTCTCTTTCTCTCTTTCTTTCTCTCTCTCGGAGGACCTGAGCCCTAGGACCATGCCTCAGGACTACCTGACACGATGACTCCTTGCTGTCCCCAGTCCACCTGGCCGTGCTGCTGCTCCAGTTTCAACTGTTCTGCCTGTGATTATTATTATTTGACCATGCTGGTCATTTATGAACATTTGAACATCTTGGCCATGTTCTGTTATAATCTCCACCCGGCACAGCCAGAAGAGGACTGGCCACCCCACATAGCCTGGTTCCTCTCTAGGTTTCTTCCTAGGATTTGGCCTTTCTAGGGAGTTTTTCCTAGCCACCGTGCTTCTAAACCTGCATTGCTTGCTGTTTGGGGTTTTAGGCTGGGTTTCTGTACAGCACTTTGAGATATCAGCTGATGTACGAAGAGCTATATAAATAAATTTGATTTGATTTGATCTCCTTTACCAGTGATGCTGCTAGTGGATTAAAAGTTCATGGTTTAGAATAATGATGCTCCATTTGTTTTTGTTTTCTCTCTCTCTCTCTCTCTGGATCTCTCAATTCAATTCAAGGGGCTTTATTGGCATGGGAACATATGTTTACATTGCCAAAGCAAGTGAAATAGATAATAAACAATAGTGAAATAAACAATAAAAATAAACAGTAAACATTACTCACAAATGTTCCAAAAGAACAAAGACATTTCAAATGTAATATTATGTGTTGTAATGATGTGCAAATAGTTAAAAGTACAAAAGGGAAAATAAATAAACATAAATATGGTGTTTATTTACAATGGTGTTTGATCTTTACTGGTTGCACCTTTGTTTGTGGCAACAGGTCACAAATCTTGCTGATGTGATGGCACACTGTGGTATTTCACCCAGTAGATATGGAAGTTTATCAAAATTGGATTTGTTTTGGAATTCTTTGTAATCTGAGGGAACTATGTGTCTCTAATATGGTCATATATTTGACAGGAGGGAAGGAAGTGAAGCTCAGTTTCCACCTCACTTTGTGGGCAGTGAGCACATAGCCTGTCATCTCTTGACAGCCAGGTCTGCCTATGGCGGCCTTTCTCAATAGCAAGGCTATGCTCACTGAGTCTGTACATAATCAAAGCTTTCCTTAAGTTTGGGTCAGTCACAGTGGTCAGGTATTCTGCCACTGTATACTCTCTGTTTAGGGCCAAATAGCCCTCTCTCTCTCTCTCTCTCTCTCTCTCTCTCTCTCTCTCTCTCTCTTTCTTCTCCCATCCACTCTCTTCCTACTCTCCTCTTACCTCTATCCTCCCCTCCTCCATCATCCTCCCTTCCTCTCGCTGTCTTCTCCTCCTCTCTCTGTCCTCTTATCCTATTGATCCTTTTCTCATCTCTTTTTTTCCTCCCTTTCTTCCTCCATAGTAAATCATTGATAAGCTGCAGGCCCATAACCACAGCAGAGCAACAGAGGATTAGAAAACATTTAAAACCAAACTGACTCCACACAGAGACAACATGTTTATAGTCGATAGGCTCTGATCTGCCACAACATCTATATCCCCCATGGATCATAACACAGCACTACAGACAAGAAACACACGCACAAATACTCACTCTTCTGATCCAGTTCCTCTCTCTCTCTCTCGCTCTCTCTCTGTCTCTCTCTCTCTCAGTCTCTCTCTCTCTGTCTCTCTCTCCCCCTCTCTCTCTCTCCCTCTCTCTCGTAACAGTATAGCTTCCGTCCCACTCCTCGCTCCTACCTGGGCTCCAACCAGGGACCCTCTGCACACATCAACAACAGCCACTCTCGAAGCATCATTACCCATCGCGCCACAAAAGCCACGGCCCTTGCAGAGCAAGGGGAACAACTACTTCAAGGTCTCAGAGCAAGTGACGTCACCGATTGAAACGCTATTAGCGCGCACCACCGCTAACTAGCTAGCCGTTTCACATCGGTTACACTGCAGCAGACGTGAGTGTATATGAATGTGTCCCGTTAAAACACACTGTGGTTGGTTTTCATGAGGCATCGCTCTGTGTTGTGGGAGAGAGGCAATTAGGCTGGGGATCCTGGCACTGTCACACACACAGACATGTTTTAACAGACAGTCTGCATGAGTATGGCCCGCCAGTGTTTTGGCTCATCTATTGCTAGCGAGCTGTGATGCATTACATACTACAGAGAGGAAACCACTGACACAGTCATTTACATGATGCCAAAATATGTGTCTGAGACACTGAGCGATGTACCTGATCAAATTATTTACTGCTAGATATTTTCCCGGGCGGGAGGGAGGGAGGGAGGGAGGGAGGGAGGGAGATACACACACATTGATGAATGGTGAAACTGGTAGATCAGTTTGTCTTCTGACCCAAACACAATTCTGGCAGCTCAAAACACTACAGTGAGAAATAATGAGAACCCTCCTCTAAGTCTGGTCTGGATCTGTGACTGATCATTTATGAACATTTGAACATCTTGGCCATGTTCTGTTATAATCTCCACCCGGCACAGCCAGAAGAGGACTGGCCACCCCACATAGCCTGGTTCCTCTCTAGGTTTCTTCCTAGGTTTTGGCCTTTCTAGGGAGTTTTTCCTAGCCACCGTGCTTCTACACCTGCATTGCTTGCTGTACGAAGGGCTATATTAATACATTTGATTTGATTTGATTTTGATTTTATCTTAAGCCCAAATATTATCCGTCTCTCTCCCATCACACAGGTAGGAACTCACAAATACGCAGACACATCCACTGCCAGGCTCAGCTGGGCTCTGTGTGTTGAGGAAGGCTACAGCTAACATGTATCCAAACAAACAAATACATGTGTTATTTTATTACTTTAAGATTATTATTGTGTTCTGCTGTCCATCTCTGTTACAATACACTTCGAAAAAATGGTTCCATAGGGGTTCTTCAGCTGTTCCCAAAGGAGAACCTCTGTGGAAAGGGTTCTACATGGAACCAAAAAGGGTTCACCCCTGGAACCAAAAGGGTTCACCCCTGGAACCAAAAGGGTTCTACCTGGAACCAAAACGTTTTATTCAAAGGGCTCTCCTACTGTGCATTTGGAAAGTTTTCAGACTCCTTGACTTTTTCCACATTTTGCTATGCTACAGCCTTATTCTAAAACGGATCAAATAAATAAAAAATTATGTCTACACACAATAACCCATAATGACAAGGTGAAAACAGGTGTTTAGAAATCTTTGCAAATGTATTAAACCTTAAAAACAGAAATACCTTATTTACGTAAGTATTCAGACCCTTTGCTATGAGACTCAAAATTGAGCTCAGGTGCATCCTGTTTCATTTATCATCCTTGAGATGTTTCTACAACTTATTTGGAGTCCACCTGTCGTAAATTCAATTGATTGGACATGATTTGGAAAGGCACAGATCCATCTATATAAGGTCCCACAGTTGGCAGTGCATGTCAGAGCAAAAACCAAGCCAAGCCAGGATTGTGTCGAGGCACAGATCTAGGGAAGGGTACTAAAAATGTCTGCAGCATTGAAGGTCCCCAAGAACACAGTGGCCTCCATCATTCTTAAATAGAAGAAGTTTGGAACCACCAAGACTTTTCAAAGAGCTGGCCGCCCGGCCAAACTTAGTAATCGGGGGAGAAGGGCCTTGGTCAGGGAGGTGACGAAGAACCCGATGGTCACTGTGCCTGAACTCCAGAGTTCCTCTGTGAAGATGGGAGAACCTTCTGGGAGGACAACCATCTCTGCAGCACTCCACCAATCAGGCCTTTATGGTAGTGGCCAGACGGAAGCCACCCCTCAGTAAAAGGCACATGAAAGCCTGCTTGGAGTTTGCCAAAAGGCACCTAAAGGACTCTTAGACTATGACAAACAACATTCTCTGGTCTGATGAAACCAAGATTGAACTCTTCGGTTTGAATGCCATGCAAGGGTCACGCCTGGAAGAAACCTGGCCCCATCCCTTCGGTGAAGATGTTTTTCAGTGGCAGGGACTGGGAGACAAGTCAGGATTGAGGGAAATATGAACGGAGAAAAGTACAGAGATCCTTGATAAAAACCTCCTCTAGTGTGCTCAGGACCTCAGACTGGGGCGAAGGTTCACCTTCCAACAGGACAACAACCCTAAGCACACAGCCAAGACAACGCAGGAGTGGCTTCGGGACAAGTCTCTAAATGTCCTTGAGTGGCCCAGTCAGAGCACGGACTTGAACCTGATCGAACATCTCTGGAGAGACCTGAAAATAGCTGTGCCACTATGCTCCCCATCCAAGGTGACAGAACTTGAAAGGATCTATAGAGAATAATGGGAGAAAGTCCCAAAATACAGGTGTGCCAAGCTTGTAGAGTCTTACCCAAGAAGACTCCAGGCTGTAATCGCTGTCAAACGTGCTTCAACAAAGTACTGAGTAAAGAGTCTGAATACTTATGTAAATGTAATGTTTTTTTATTTATTTTTTATTTTTATACATCTGCAAAATAATTCAAAAAACAGTTTTTGCTTCGTCATTATGGGCTATTGTGTGTAGATTGATGAGAGAAAAAAAACGATTTAATCCATTTTAGATTAAGGCTGTAACATAACAAAATGTGGACAAAGGGGTCTGAGTACTTTCTGAAGGCATTGTATGGGGAGATCTGAAGAACCCTTTTAGGTCCTAGATAAGAGTGTTGGCGGAGCTAGGCTGCCCCATCACGCTCCTCTTCTCTTTCACCTCTCTCTCCCCACCCCTCCTCTCGTTATGAACACGGCTAATTATGTTATTCCTCTTTCATTTATCACTTCCTCTCTCAACCACCAACTCCTCTGGGGCAGAGGAACAGCACGATAGACTCAGAGACGCTTACAGCTGCTTAGAAGAGGCGGATGAGGGGTTTTTAAAAGAGGGCAGGAGGAGAAGTACAGAGTGAATGAAAAAGACAGGGAGAGAGACTACAGCCTGAGGATGGGTATCTCATTCCAGAGGGATTCTGTGTTCCATTCCCATTACAGCCCTACAATCACACATTAACACCAAGGCTTTATAGAGTACTGTGGGTTTGGATCTATATAGCACCAGCATAGAGTACCAGACCATTTCCTGTTGTTTGTGTGGGTGTGTGTGTCCACAGGCATTACCTCATTCAATACTACACCTCCCTAGACACCAGGTCTTGTAGACAAATGATACCAACCTACAGTATGTTCCAGTCCCACTATTGTGGCAGGTAGCCTAGTGGTTAGAGTGTTGGGCCAGTAACTGAAAGGTTGCTAGATCAAATCCCTGATAAATCCCAAGGTAAATATTTGTCAGTCTGCCCCTGAGCAAGGCAGTTAACCCACTGTTCCTCGGCTGAATAACAATTCGTTCTTTAACTGACTTGCCTAGTTAAATAAAGGTTATATAAAAAACTGTTACACTGGCCTACAGTATGTTCCAGTCCCACTACTGTTACACTGGCCTACAGTATGTTCCAGTCCCACTACTGTTACACTGGCCTACAGTATGTTCCAGTCCCACTACTGTTACACTGGCCTACAGTATGTTCCAGTCCCACTACTGTTACACTGGCCTACAGTATGTTCCAGTCCCACTACTGTTACACTGGCCTACTATCTCAGTCCCACTACTATTACACTAGCCTACTATCTCAGTCTCACTACTATTATACTAGCCTACTATCTCAGTCCCACTACTATTACACTGGCCTACTATCTCAGTACCACCTGACTACGCTATCAAAGACCATACGTTATTTGTTGCCACATGAGAGTTGAAGACGAGTGAACTGGTAAACACACAAACACAAACAAGAGAGTGCCAGGGAGCTGCCCAGTCTTCTGCTACTACTCTCAATCACCACAGTTTACTAGCCTGGAGGGAGAGGGGGGGGGGGGGGGGGTGAGTATTCAGCCAGGCCATGACCCAGAGCAAATGCAGTTTAACCCCGAGCTGTGGTAAAAATGTCAGCTCTGCCTCTATTCCTCCTGTCAGCTCTGCCAGTCTTTCTCCTGTCAGCTCTGCCTCTCTTTTCCTGTCAGCTCTGCCTCTCTTCTCCTGTCAGCTCTGCCTCTCTTCTCCTGTCAGCTCTGCCTCTCTTTTCCTGTCAGCTTTGCCTCTATTTTCCTGTCAGCTCTGCCTCTCTTCTCCTGTCAGCTCTGCCTCTCTTCTCCTGTCAGCTCTGCCTCTCTTCTCCTGTCAGCTCTGCCTCTCTTCTCCTGTCAGCTCTGCCTCTCTTCTCCTGTCAGCTCTGCCTCTCTTCTCCTGTCAGCTCTGCCTCTCTTCTCCTGTCAGCTCTGCCTCTCTTTTCCTGTCAGCTCTGCCTCTCTTCTCCTGTCAGCTCTGCCTCTCTTCCCCTGTCAGCTCTGCCTCTCTTCTCCTGTCAGCTCTGCCTCTCTTTTCCTGTCAGATCTGCCTGTTTTACCCTGGTTCATAGTCCCACACAGCGTGAGTGCATGTTCCGAATCCCCACACAATAGCTAAAAAGGGAAAGCAGGGTCAACTCATAATGCCTGGTAACAGCTCATCCTCAAACACTAAATTCTACTATGTAAAGAATCAAAAAGAGAAAATAACATATATTCTGTGTTACTTTCCCCTTCTCTTGGATCACTGTCCATCACTACTCACACTCCAGTAAAGACTAGAACTGCCTGGCCATTCAGCACATAAGTACCCGCTAGAGAACTTTGCTGGGCGTCTACTTTAGCATATGCTTCAGATGCATATCAACCCACAAGGTGCACAAACATGCTTGATAAATAAGTGCTTGATAAATAGTGCATCAACTGTTTCAAAGGATTAATTACATGAAGAAAAATGTATGGAAATACAGTACCAGTGAAAAGTTTGGACCCACCTACTCATTGAAGGGTTTTTCTTTATTTTTACTATTTTCTACATTGTAGAATAATAGTGAAGACATCAAAACTATGAAATAACACATATGGAATTATGTAGTAACCAAAAAAGTGTTAAACAAATCAAAATATATTTTATATTTGAGATTCTTCAAATAGCCACCCTTTGCCTTGATGACAGATTTGCACACTCTTGGCAATCCCTCAACCAGCTTCACCTGGAATGCTTTTCCAACAGTCTTGAAGGAATTCCCACATATGCTGAGCACTTGTTGGCCTTAGAACTGTTTGGACATAATGACCATCGTTATGTTTGTAGGAAAATGGGCGAAGCTTGCAAGCTGAAGAACACCATCCCAACCGTGAAGCATGGGGGTGGCAGCATCATGTTGTGGGGGTGCTTCACTGCAGGAGGGACTGGTGCACTTCACAAAATAGACGGCCTCATGAGGACAGAAAATTATGTGGATATATTGAAGCAACATCTCAAGACATCAGTCAGGAAGTTAAAGCTTGGTCACAAATGGGTCTTCCAAATGGACAATGACCCCAAGCATATTTCCAAAGTTGTGGCAAAATGGCTTTAGGACAACAAAGTCAAGGTAGTGGAGTGGCCATCACAAAGCTCTGACCTCAATCCCATAGAAAAGTTGTGGGAAGAACTGAAAAAAGCATGTGCGAGCAAGGAGGCCTACAAACCTGACTCAGTTACACCAGCTCTATCAGGAGGAATGGTCCAAAATTCACCCAATTTATTGTGGGAAGCTTGTGGAAGGCTACCCAAAACATTTGACCCAAGTTAAACAATTTAGAGGCAATGCGACCAAATACTAAAGTGTATGTAAACTTCTGACCCACTGGGAATGTGATGAAAGAAATTAAAGCTGAAATAAATCATTCTCTCTACTATTATTCTGACATTTCACATTTTAAAAATAAAGTGGTGATCCTAACTGACCTAAGACAGGGAATCTTTACTTGGATTAAATGTCAGGAACTGTGAAAAACTGTATTTGGCTAAGGAGTGTGTAAACTTCCCGACTTCAACTGTAACTAGTGATCCATTTATTAAAGTGGCCAATGATTCCAAGTCTGTATGTAGGCAGCAGCCTCTCTGTGTTAGTGATGGCTGTTTAAAAGTTTGATGGCCTTGAGATAGAAGCTGTTTTTCAGTCTCTCGGTCCCAGCTTTGACGTACCTGTACTGACCTCGCCTTCTGGATGGTAACGGGGTGAACAGGCAGTGGCTCAGGTGGTTGTTGTCCATGATGGTCTTTTTGGCCTTCCTGTGACATCGGGTGCTGTAGGTATCCTGGAGGGAAGGTAGTTTGCCCCCGGTGATGTGTTGTGCAGACCACCAACCTCTGGAGAGCCCTGCAGTTGTGGGAGGTGCAGTTGCCGTACCAGGCGGTGATACAGCCTGACAGGATGCTCTCAATTGTGCATCTGTAAAAGTTTGTGAGGGTTTTAGGTGACAAGCCAAATTTCTTCAGCCTCCTGAGGTTGAAGAGGCGCTGTTGCGCCTTCTTCATCACACTGTCTGTGTGGGTGGACCATTTCAGTTTGTCCATGATGTGTATGCTGAGGAAGTTAAAACGTTCTAACTTCTCCACTGCTGTCCGCGTCAATGTGGATTTTAAATTTAATTTTAGTTAACTAGGCAAGTCAGTTAAGGACACATTCTGGGGAACAGTGGGTTAACTGCCTTGTTCCCAGACAGTGTCACCAGCAAAGCACCCCCACACCATCACACCTCCTCCTCCATGCTTCACGGTGGGAACTACACATGCGGAGATCATCTGAGATCAATCAACTACTCTGCCTCTCACAAAGACACGGTGGTTAGAACCTAATTTGGACTCATCAGACCAAAGGACAGACTTCCACTGGTCTAATGTCCATTGCTCATGTTTCTTGGCCTAAGCAAGTCTCTTCTTCTTATTGGTGTCCTTTAGTAGTGGTTTATTTGCAGCAATTCAGCCACGAAGGCCTGATTCATGCTGTCTCCTCTGAACAGTTGATGTTGAGATGTGTCTGTTACTTGAACTCTGTGAAGCATTTATTTGAGCTGCAATTTCTGAGGCCGGTAACTCTAATGAAGTTATCCTCTGCAGCAGAGGTAA
>NW_027258168.1:0-67500 GCF_045791955.1 Oncorhynchus clarkii lewisi | reverse complement strand
GTGCGTACTAGTATGTATGTAAATGTAAAACAACCCGTCACTGCACCCATCTGGTGTATGTGACAATGAAAAAATACACTCTCTCTCCAGTTGGACTGGGCACAAGGGCTCTATCCTCTTGCAGAGCCATTCTGCCCTTCGCCATTTTATCAATTAAAAACACTGGAAATAAATAACAAAATTAGGAATCAATGTGAGGCGAGCTGCTGAGCAGATGCAAATTAGACACTGATGGAGCGTTAATTGGGCAGGCACTAGGACCCAGAGGGCTCTGGCCCTTGCAGGTGCAGCTGCTTCCGTTAATTGGCTTTAATTGCTTTATAATTGCCCACAGATTCCACAGAGAGAGAGAGAGAGAGAGAGAGAGAACTGATGCCAGCAGACCTTCACCATTGATTAGTGGATGACCCAGCTGGATGTGAGGTCTGGACTGGATGACCCTGTCCATGTCCACACTACACACCCCTCTGCTGTGAGGTCACACTGACTCCAACTGCACTATGTACTAGAAAGAGCTAGGGCGAAACAGTAGGCTAGACTCTCCTCTCCAGACTCACAAATGTCAGTGCACGCACACACACACACACACACACACACACACACACACACACACACACACACACACACACACACACACACACACACACACACACACACACACACACAGGCAGCACTAATTTAGTAATGCTAATGAACTGGAGCTACAGAAGCATCTGAGTAAACAAAGTGCCAGTCCAGCAAAACATTCCCAGTGTGGTTCCAACCCCCTCACAGACACACATACTCACATCGTCAGCATGTTTATCTATGCATAGTCACTTTACAAATTACCTCGACTAACCTGTGCCCCCAAACATTGACTCCATTAATATAATGGCGCCAAAGGAGATGGCTGCCGTTTTACGATCCTGTAACCAATTGTGCTATTGTGTATGTTTTTTCACGTTATATGTTCATAATGTTCATAATGCCTTATGACCGAAAAGAGCTTATTGATATCAGGGCAGTACTGGAGGAATTCGTCTTCTTCAAGGAGTCGGAAGGATTTACTCCAGACACCATACAGGGCCCTCATCCCCGTCATTCGCTGGAGGAAAAGACAGAGGTATCGTGGACGACGGTGAAATCAAATCAAATCTAACTTTATTTGCGCCGAGTACAATAAGTGTAGACTTTACCGTGAAATGCTTACTTACAAGCCCTTAACCAACAGTGCAGTTCAAGAAGAAGAACATATTTACAAAGTAGGCTAAAATAAAAAGTAATAATAAAAAGTAACACAATAACAATAACAAGGCTATATACAGGGGGCACCGGTACAGAGTCAATGTGCAGGGGTACAGGCTAGTTGAGATAATCAGTACATGTAAAGTGGGGGAAGTGACTATGCATAGGTAACAAACAAACAGCGAGTAGCAGCAGTGTACAAGGGGGGGGGTCAATGTAAATTGTCCGGTGGCGATTTTTATGACTTGTTCAGTAGTCTAATGGCTTGTTCAGTAGTCTAATGGCTTGTTCAGCAGTCTAATGGCTTGTTCAGTAGTCTAATGGCTTGTTCAGCAGTCTAATGGCTTGTTCAGCAGTCTAATGGCTTGTTCAGCAGTCTAATGGCTTGTTCAGCAGTCTAATGGCTTGTTCAGCAGTCTAATGGCTTGTTCAGCAGTCTAATGGCTTGTTCAGCAGTCTAATGGCTTGTTCAGCAGTCTAATGGCTTGTTCAGTAGTCTAATGGCTTGTTCAGCAGTCTAATGGCTTGTTCAGCAGTCTAATGGCTTGTTCAGCAGTCTAATGGCTTGTTCAGCAGTCTAATGGCTTGTTCAGCAGTCTAATGGCTTGTTCAGCAGTCTAATGGCTTGTTCAGCAGTCTAATGGCTTGTTCAGCAGTCTAATGGCTTGTTCAGCAGTCTAATGGCTTGTTCAGCAGTCTAATGGCTTGTTCAGCAGTCTAATGGCTTCTTCAGCAGTCTAATAGCTTGGAGGTAGAAGCTGTTGAGGAGCCTTTTAGTCCAAGATTTGGTGCTCCGGTACCGCTTGCCGTGCAATAGCAGAGAAAACAGTCTAGAACTTGGGTGACTGGAGTCTCTGACAATTTTATGGGCTTTCCTCTGACACCGCCTATTATATAGGTCCTGGATGGCAGGAAGCTTGGCCCCAGTGATGTACTGAGTCGTTCGCACTACCCTCTGTAGCGCCTTACTGTCAGATGCCAAGCAGTTGCCAAGCAGTTGAGTTGCCATACCAGGTGGTGATGCAACCGGTAAGGATGCTCTCGATGGTGCAGCTGTATAATATCCTTTTGAGGATCTGGGGGCCCATGCCAAATCTTTTCAGTCTCCTGAAGGGGAAAAGGTTTTGTCGTGCCCTCTTCACAACTGTCTTGGTATGTTTGGACCATGATAGTTTGTTGGTGATGTGGACACCAAGGAACTTGAAACTCTCAACCCACTCCACTACAGCCCCATCGATGTTAATGGGGGTCCGCCTTTTACTGTAGTCCCCGATCAGCTCCTTTGTCTTACTCACATTGAGGGAGAGATTGTTATAATGGAACCACACTGTCAGGTCTCTGACCTCCTCCTTATAGGCCGTCTCATCGTTGTCGGTGATCAGTGTTTGGCCACTGTTGTGTCGTCAGCAAACTTAATGATAGTGTTGGAGTCATGTTTGGCCACGCAGTCGTGGGTGAACAGGGAATACAGGAGGGGACTAAGTACACACCCCTGAGGGGCCCCAGTGTTAAGGATCAGCGTGGCAGATGTGTTGTTGCCCACTCTTACCACCTGGGGGTGGCCTGTCAGGAAGTCCAGGATCTAGTTGCAGAGGGAGGTGTTTAGTCCCAGAGTCCTTAGCTTAGTGATGAACTTCTTGGGAACTATGTTGTTGAACGCTGAGCTGTAGTCGATGAACAGCATTGTCACATATGTGTTCCTTTTGTCCGGGTGGGAAAGGGCAGTGTGGAGTGCGATTGAGATTGTGTCATATGTGGATCTGTTGGGGCGGTATGCGAATTGGAGTGGGTCTAGGGTGTCCGGGAGGATGGTGTTGATGTGAGCCATGACCATCCTTTCAAAGCACTTCATGGCTACTGACATGAGTGCCACGGGGCGGTAATAATTTAGGCATGTTACCTTCACTTCCTTGGGCACAGGGACTATGGTGGTCTGCTTGAAACATGTAGGTATTACAGACTCGGTCAGGGAGAGGTTGAAAATGTAAATGAAGACACTTGACAGTTGGTCCGCGCATGCTTTGAGAACACGTCCTGGTAATCTGTCTGGCCCAGCTGCTTGTGAATCTTGACCTGTTTAAAGATTTTGTTCACATCGGCTACCGAGAGCGATATCACACAGTCATCCAGAACAGCTGGTGCTCTCGTGCATGCTTCAGTGTTGTTTGTCTCGAAGCAAGCATAAAAGGCATTTAGCTCGTCTGGTAGGCTCGCATCACTGGGCAGCTCGCGTCTGGGTTTTCCATTGTAGTCCGTAATAGTTTTCCAGCCCTGCCACATCCGACGAGCAGTCAGAGCCGGTGTAGTAGGATTCAATCTTAATCCTGTTTTCACGGGTGTTTGCACCTACAAGTTGACAGGGAAAATTACTAACAACCTCAAGAGACCTCTGTAAATGCATTATCCCAGTAGGCTATAAATGCCCACGTAATAACATATTCATATTAATAAAGCTTTTGTTGTTACTGACAGACCTTTGATTACAATACAGCTATAGTCTGTCAAGGGCAGGGCTCCAGACTGCAACCATTTAGTGGCATTTTGTGACCCTTTGACTTGGCTGTACGAGTTACATTTGTAATCGGTCGCATCAGTGCGAGCAGAACATTTATTAGACCTACATGATCACCTCACTCAAACATTTCAAAACTTCCTATTTTTCAAACCACTAAAACCATGATTTGGTCAAACAGTAAATTGCATTATGCTCATGATTCCTGTAATGAAAGTGTCTGCCCAGTACCTGGGCCCTGTTCCGCTGGGCCCTGTTCCGCTGGGGCCTGCTGCTGTGATGAGAGAGCCACTTAATGTGCGGTCCGGGAGAGAGAAAAATTGTTTCCTAGTGTGCCACAAAATAAATTAGCCTTTGATATTGGTTGACATTAAGGCAAATTAAGGCAAATTAATCTCTATCGAACATCACAATTGAGAAAATTATAGAGCCTATTTTTAACAGGACAATATAATAACATCAATATCCTATTGTCAATCCACAATTCATCAAAATATCTTGAATCATGCATTCCTGCTTGGACATGTTAGATGAAACAACTTATTTCATGAATAGCCTACCATCTCGATAGTCTATTTCACAGTCTAAAGCACTGTGAATGACTTTGTAAGGTGAAAATGTTAGTCTGGAGCCCTGTCAAGGGGTGTGATCTTTAATCTGCTGCAGTGTAAATGTGTTCTACAGCCAATTTGGCTGTTGGGAAGAGAGTCATGCGATAGGATGTTATGCAGAACAATATGTTGGTAGGACAAGGCGATGTGTGTTTGTGTACATGGAAGTCAGTGATTTATGTTCAATATAGGTTAATGACGCAATACAAATGCGACTTGACTAAAATGAAAGGCCATTTAGTTGCCTAATATGGCCCACTGTTTTCATCATTTTGACAAAAACTAGACTCAATTGTTATTCAAATGACAAAAATGTCACTAAGGTTTAATGATATTTTTGTCTGATATTTTAGTTAAAAAGACTGCCAAAATGAACACTGCTGTCACAGCACTCTCTATCCTGTAGAAAATAAGAGGGTTTGAATTCTAGCCCAGATTAAGAAGCCATCTGACTTTTCCATTCATTCTGTCTTAGCTCCTGTGTTAAGACACACACACACACACACACACACACACACACACACACACACACACACACACACACACACACACACACACACACACACACACACACACACACACACACACACACACACACACACACACACACACTGTTCTCCTACAGCTGGGGCTGCAGGTGAGGATGAAGTTACCTAGACACTGATCTTTTAGCTAAGGTCAATTGGAGTCACTCTAGCCTGGTCCCAGATCTATTACTGCTGTCTTGCCTATGACCATTAGCCTGGGACCAGGCTAGAGTCCTTCCATCACACATACCATAGACCAGTAGAGTAGATAGAACTAGGCATGCATGACTGCTCTCTGTAGCACAGCCAGCTCTCACTCTGGTATTACTGCCACATCAACGCCAGATAGACCTAAGCTGTTCTACTTCCTGCTTGGCTTCTAGAGGGGATTTCTCTAGCCACTACTCCTTTCCTTGAACCCTCAGGAGGGTCTAACACTATGACCAACAGATAGAGAGAGTTACAGCCTTACACAGGGCTAAGCTGTGTCACTCACTACTGTAGATGAATATATCCAGGCATGGGAGTTGCAAACGGAGAAGGTGTGTGTGAGTGTGTGTATGTGAGTGTGTGTCTGTCTGTGTGTGTGTGTGTGTGAGAGAGTTTGTCTGTGCACAATACCTTTGTCTTGTGATGTGAACCAACACTCAAGTCAGTGACTCAACATGTGGCCAAACTAACAAATCATAACAAATACTCCTGAAGAGAAAATGAAATCATCATCTCTTCATCCACAGAGAACGAAGACATCCCTCCCTCCCTCCCTCCCTCCCTCCCTCCCTCCCTCCCTCCCTCCCTCCCAGAAGCAAACAGATTGATGTCCTTTCACAGATTGGGATTGTAGAGGGTAAATATTTGAGGGGCTGAGTGTGTATTTTCATACAATAATGCTGAGACTACCGAGACGTTAGTACACACATTCCTGCACGCTGCTGGCTGAATGTCTGCAGAGTGGGCTCAAACACACCAGACAGACAACACTAGACAAAACATACACTGCTAAAATAGCACACAAACGTAAACACGTACACACGCACACAGCCATATGCCCTCTGAGGCCGTTACCAGCTCACCGCCTCTCCCCCCTACAGTGACACAGATGGAGGGAGGGGCAGGAATAGCAGAGACGAGTTCTTCTCCTCCTTTATCCCTCCACTTGTTCTTCATTACTCGTTCTACATCGTGAGAGAGGAATGTGTGACCCTGAGAAACAGAACATAGCTCGCAGGCTGTCAAGGCCCAATCAATCAATCAAATAAATTCATTTTTTCAAAAACATTAGTCACTTACAGCCTCTTTGGTAAAATACAGTCGGCACCACATGTTACTCAAATGGAAACTTGCATACTTGCTACTTGCTATGTCTCGACCACTACCTACAGAGGTAGCACACGATACCCGCCCGACAGTTGCCCCCCTCGAAGCAGGGCAGTGTAAACAGAATTGAGCCAACACTCCTACAGTATAAATGGTAATAGCAGAGCAAGGTTGTTCTTTTTTTTAGAAATATTTTGGAAAACCATCTCCACCACCATTTTATTTTTCTTACGTAGATCATTTTTATTTGATGTAACCAGGCAAGTCAGTTAAGATCAAATTCTTATTTACAATGTCGGCCTACCCGGATGACGCTGGGCCAATTGTGCACTGCCCTATGGGACTGCCAATCACGGTCGGATGTGATACAGCCTGGATTTAAACCAGGGACTGTAGTGATACCACTTGCAGTACCTTAAACTGCTGCGCAACTCAGGAGCCCATATAAATGTGATATGTTTTTTCCATTTGTAACATTGTGTGGTGATTTCAGAAGTGGCAACACTGTCACGCCCTGATCTGTTTCACCTGTCCCTGTGATTCTCTCCACCCCCTCCAGGTGTCGCTTATTTTCCCCAGTGTATTTATCCCTGTGTTTCCTGTCTCTCTGTGCCAGTTCGTCTTGCATGTTAGTCAAGTCAACCAGGGTGTTTTTCCTGTTCTCCTTTTCTATTCTCTTTTTATAGACCTCCCGGTTCTGACCCTTGCCTGACTCTGGACTACTTTCCTGCCTGCCTGATCATCCTGCCTGCCCTGACCTTGACTCTGCCTGCCCTGACCTTGACTCTGCCTGCCCTGACCTTGACTCTGCCTGCCCTTCAGTACCTATTGGACTCTGATCTGGTTTTGACCTTTTTGCCTGTCCACGACCATTCTCTTGCCTACCCCTTTGGATTAATAAACATTGTAAGACTCCAACCATCTGCCTCCTGTGTCTGCATCTGGGTCTCACCTTGTGCCTTGATAAACACAGGCCCCACAGTGGTGTGGGGGGAAATTGTTTTCCTGGGGCCAAGAATTTTTCCTGATCTGATAGTAGGCTAACCACCTGATCTGGTGGAAGGCTAACCTCCTGATCTGGTAGCAGGCTAACCTCCTGATCTGATCATAAGCTACAGTAACCAACTACGGACCCTAGTTGTAGCATATTACATAGTAATAAATCAGCTGTAAAAAAACGGTTTGACACGGGCTACGATGGGTTTGATACGGGCTACGATGGGTTTGAAATGGGCTACGATGGTTTTGATACGGGCTATGATGGGTTTGATACGGGCTACGATGGGTTTGATATGGGCTATAATGGGTTTGATACGGGCTGCGATGGGTTTGATACGGGCTGCGATGGGTTTGATACGGGCTATAATGGGTTTGATACGGGCTATAATGGGTTTGATACGGGCTATAATGGGTTTGATACGGGCTATAATGGGTTTGATACGGGCTATAATGGGTTTGATACGGGCTATAATGGGTTTGATACAGGCTATAATGGGTTTGATACGGGCTATAATGGGTTTGATACGGACTATAATGGGTTTGATACAGGCTATAATGGGTTTGATACAGGCTGCGATGGGTTTGATACGGGCTGCGATGGGTTTGATACAGGCTATAATGGGTTTGATACGGGCTGCGATGGGTTTGATAGGGGCTGCGATGGGTTTGATACGGGCTGCGATGGGTTTGATACGGGCTGCGATGGGTTTGATACGGGCTGCGATGGGTTTGATACGGGATATAATGGGATTGATACGGGATATAATGGGTTTGATACGGGCTGCGATGGGTTTGATACGGGCTGCGATGGGTTTGATACGGGCTGCAATGGGTTTGATACGGGCTATAATGGGTTTGATACGGGCTGCGATGGGTTTGATAGGGGCTACGATGGGTTTGATAGGGGCTACGATGGGTTTGATACGGGCTGCGATGGGTTTGATACGGGCTGCGATGGGTTTGATACGGGCTATAATGGGTTTGATACGGGCTGCGATGGGTTTGATACGGGCTGCGATGGGTTTGATACGGGCTATAATGGGTTTGATACGGGCTATAATGGGTTTGATACGGGCTGCGATGGGTTTGATACGGGCTGCGATGGGTTTGATACGGGCTGCGATGGGTTTGATACAGGCTATAATGGGTTTGATACGGGCTATAATGGGTTTGATACGGGCTATAATGGGTTTGATACGGGCTATGATGGGTTTGATACGGGCTGCGATGGGTTTGATACGGGCTGCGATGGGTTTGATACGGGCTATAATGGGTTTGATACGGGATATAATGGGTTTGATACGGGCTGCGATGGGTTTGATACGGGCTGCGATGGGTTTGATACGGGCTGCGATGGGTTTGATACGGGCTATAATGGGTTTGATACGGGCTATAATGGGTTTGATACGGGCTGCGATGGGTTTGATAGGGGCTACGATGGGTTTGATACGGGCTGCGATGGGTTTGATACGGGCTGCGATGGGTTTGATACGGGCTGCGATGGGTTTGATACGGGCTATAATGGGTTTGATACGGGCTACGATGGGTTTGATATGGGCTATAATGGGTTTGATACGGGCTGCGATGGGTTTGATACGGGCTGCGATGGGTTTGATACGGGCTATAATGGGTTTGATACGGGCTATAATGGGTTTGATACGGGCTATAATGGGTTTGATACGGGCTATAATGGGTTTGATACAGGCTATAATGGGTTTGATACGGGCTATAATGGGTTTGATACGGGCTATAATGGGTTTGATACAGGCTATAATGGGTTTGATACAGGCTGCGATGGGTTTGATACGGGCTGCGATGGGTTTGATACGGGCTATAATGGGTTTGATACGGGCTGCGATGGGTTTGATACGGGCTGCGATGGGTTTGATACGGGCTGCGATGGGTTTGATACGGGCTGCGATGGGTTTGATACGGGCTGCGATGGGTTTGATACGGGCTGCGATGGGTTTGATACAGGCTATAATGGGTTTGATACGGGATATAATGGGTTTGATACGGGCTGCGATGGGTTTGATACGGGCTGCGATGGGTTTGATACGGGCTGCGATGGGTTTGATACGGGCTATAATGGGTTTGATACGGGCTATAATGGGTTTGATACGGGCTGCGATGGGTTTGATAGGGGCTACGATGGGTTTGATACGGGCTGCGATGGGTTTGATACGGGCTGCGATGGGTTTGATACGGGCTATAATGGGTTTGATACGGGATATAATGGGTTTGATACGGGCTGCGATGGGTTTGATACGGGCTGCGATGGGTTTGATACGGGCTGCGATGGGTTTGATACGGGCTATAATGGGTTTGATACGGGCTATAATGGGTTTGATACGGGCTGCGATGGGTTTGATAGGGGCTACGATGGGTTTGATACGGGCTGCGATGGGTTTGATACGGGCTGCGATGGGTTTGATACGGGCTGCGATGGGTTTGATACGGGCTATAATGGGTTTGATATGGGCTATAATGGGTTTGATACGGGCTGCGATGGGTTTGATACGGGCTGCGATGGGTTTGATACGGGCTATAATGGGTTTGATACGGGCTATGATGGGTTTGATATGGGCTATAATGGGTTTGATACGGGCTATAATGGGTTTGATACGGGCTATAATGGGTTTGATACGGGCTATAATGGGTTTGATACAGGCTATAATGGGTTTGATACGGGCTATAATGGGTTTGATACGGGCTATAATGGGTTTGATACAGGCTATAATGGGTTTGATACAGGCTGCGATGGGTTTGATACGGGCTGCGATGGGTTTGATACAGGCTATAATGGGTTTGATACGGGCTGCGATGGGTTTGATACGGGCTGCGATGGGTTTGATACGGGCTGCGATGGGTTTGATACGGGCTGCGATGGGTTTGATACGGGCTGCGATGGGTTTGATACGGGCTATAATGGGTTTGATACGGGATATAATGGGTTTGATACGGGCTGCGATGGGTTTGATACGGGCTGCGATGGGTTTGATACGGGCTGCGATGGGTTTGATACGGGCTATAATGGGTTTGATACGGGCTATAATGGGTTTGATACGGGCTGCGATGGGTTTGATAGGGGCTACGATGGGTTTGATACGGGCTGCGATGGGTTTGATACGGGCTGCGATGGGTTTGATACGGGCTGCGATGGGTTTGATACGGGCTATAATGGGTTTGATACGGGCTATAATGGGTTTGATACGGGCTGCGATGGGTTTGATAGGGGCTACGATGGGTTTGATACGGGCTGCGATGGGTTTGATACGGGCTGCGATGGGTTTGATACGGGCTGCGATGGGTTTGATACGGGCTATAATGGGTTTGATACGGGCTGCGATGGGTTTGATACGGGCTGCGATGGGTTTGATACGGGCTATAATGGGTTTGATACGGGCTATAATGGGTTTGATACGGGCTATAATGGGTTTGATACGGGCTATAATGGGTTTGATACGGGCTGCGATGGGTTTGATAGGGGCTGCGATGGGTTTGATACGGGCTGCGATGGGTTTGATATGGGATATAATGGGTTTGATACGGGCTGCGATGGGTTTGATAGGGGCTGCGATGGGTTTGATACGGGCTGCGATGGGTTTGATATGGGATATAATGGGTTTGATACGGGCTGCGATGGGTTTGATAGGGGCTGCGATGAATTTGATACGGGCTGCGATGGGTTTGATATGGGATATAATGGGTTTGATATGGGATATAATGGGTTTGATACGGGCTATGATGGGTTTGATACGGGCTGCGATGGGTTTGATACGGGCTATAATGGGTTTGATACGGGCTATAATGGGTTTGATACGGGCTATAATGGGTTTGATACGGGCTATAATGGGTTTGATACGGGCTGCGATGGGTTTGATACGGGCTATAATGGGTTTGATACGGGCTATAATGGGTTTGATACGTGCTACGATGGGTTTGATACGGGCTATAATGGGCCTAGTTTCTCTTTCTAATCAAGTCATTTGGTAAAATAAATAAAACATCCTGTAAAAACTCCTTACCCTAGGGAGGTGTATGGTGTAAGGTGTATGCAGGGTGCATGGTGTGGGCTTTCAAATCAAATTGTATTTGTCACACACGCTGAATTCAACAGGTGTAGGTTAGACCTTATAGTGAAATGCTTACTTACAAGCCCTTAACCAACAATGCAGTTTTATAATAAGTGCTCAGAAAGTATTTTCTAAAATAAACTGAAGTAAAAAAATAAGAAAATAGAAAAATAACAAATAATTAAAGAGCAACAATAAAAAACAGTAACCTGTCCATATACCGGAACAGAGTCAATGTGCTGGGCACAGGTTAGTCGAGGTAATTGAGGTAATATGTACATGTAGGTAGAGGTAAAGTGACTATGCATAGATAATGAACAGAGTAGCAGCAGCGTAATAGTTTGCAAGCTCTGCCACATCCGACGAGCATCGGAGCCAGTGTAGTCGGATTCAATCTTAGTCCTGTATTGTCGCTTTGCCTGTTCGATGGTTTGTCAGGAGGGTATAGCAGGATTTATTATAAGCGTCCGTGTTAGAGTCCCTCTAATAGAAAGCGGCAGCTATACCCTTTAGCTCAGTGCGGATGTTGCCTGTAATCCATGGCTTCTGGTTGGGGTACGTACGGTGACTGTTGGGACAACGTCATCGATGCACTTATTGATGAAGCCGGTGACTGGGGTGGTATACTTCTCAATGCCATGAATGCCGGAACATATTCCAGACTGTGCTAGCAAAACAGTCCTGTAGAGTAGCATCCGCGTCATTTGACCACTTCCGTATTGAATTAATCACTGGTACTTCCTGCTTTAGTTTTTGCTTGTAAGCAGTAATCAGGAGGAGAGACGAGTTATGGTCAGATTTGCCGAATGGAGGGCGAGGGAGAGCTTTGTATGTGTCTTTGTGTGTGGAGTATAGGTGGTCTAGAGTTTTTCCCTCTCTGGTTGCACATGTAACATGCTGGTATAAATGAGGTAAAACGGATTTAAGTTTCCTGCATTAAAGTCACTGGCCACTAGGAGCGCTGCTTCTGGATGAGGGCTTTCTTGGTTGTTTATGGCCTTATACAGCTGGTTGAGTGCGGTCTTAGTGCCAGCATCGGTTTGTCGTGGTAAATAGACAGCTATGAAAAACATAGATGAAAACTCTCTTGGTGGTCTACAGCTTATCATGAGATACTCTACCTCAGGTGAGCAAAACCTTGAGACGTCCTCAATATTAGATTTCGGTCACCAGCTGTTATTGACAAATAGGCACAGACTGCCACCCCTAGTCTTACAGGAGACAGCAGTTCTATCTTGCCGATGCATGGAAAACCCAGACAGCTGTATGTTATCCATGTCATCGTTCAGCCCCGACTCGGTGAAACATAAGATATTACAGTTTTTAATGTCCCGTTGGTAGGATAGTCTTGATCGGAGCTCATCCAGTTTATTCTCCAGTGATTGCACGTTGGCTAATAGTACAGAACGTAGAGGCGGGTTACCCAATCACCATCGGATTCTTACAAGGCACCCCGTATCTACATCCCGTATATCTCAGTTTCTTCTTCATGCGAATTACAGGGATTTGGGTCCTTGTCCGGTGTCAGATGGAAATCATTCCCATCCGACTCGTTAAAGATAAAAATCTTCGTCCAGTACGAGGTGAGAAATCACTGTTCTGATACCCAGAAGCTCTTTTTGGTCATAAGAGACGGTGGCAGAAACATTATGTACAAAATAAGTTACAAATAATGCAAAGAAACAGATACAATAACACAATTGGTTATAAACCTGGAAAACGGCAGCCATCTTGTTCGGCAGCCTTAGTACATATGTAATTTAAAAGATAGCCTTACAGTATGTCATCACTATTGTGTTGATTGATTATTTTCTGTCAATAATTTTGTATCGAAAAGGCCTAGTTATCTTAGTTATCTTGAATTTAAACCAAATTTGAACACATTCACATATTCTCAGAACACAAATAAATGGACCTATTTTAAGCTATAAATACATAGCATAAGATTCTCTGGGTTACCTGCAGCTGTGGTTGTCATCAGTAGGCTACCATTGATCAGACTGAAGCACAGGCTAAATTGTGCAAGTTGACAAATCATGAGGCATTTTTTTGGGGGGGTGGGGGGTAACGGGTATTGGCTTCCATATAAAACGGCTTGTCGCAACCCTGCAGTGAATTCTCTTGTACCCACGTTTTCAGTAGCAATTTGATTTTACCACATGTAAATATTTGCATGATATTGATAAAAAAATGAAGCCAGGTTTGTTGTAATGTTGTAAGGGATGCCTTCTGTACTTTCTCACGCATACGAGAGGGTTAGTCTTTCATTTTTGTCATAGGCTAACATTACTTGATCAAGACATGCTGTTAGCAACTCTGTGCTTTTGTCTTGAAGCTAAAATGTAAATAGTGTAGCCTACAGATGAGAATTGCATTATTGTAATAGTGCCATTGTTCAATAGTTTGTGCCTACTAGCTAGTGGTTACTGTGATATTTACGTGGCCAGCCACAACGAAAGCTAAGACAAGGATAGTCGAGATCTCCTTCGCCACTCTGCTCCTCAGCAAGCAGTCATCACAGTGACAACCATGACCAGGAATATCCCCACAGAAGGAAAAAACATGCAGAAGAACCAGAGGACTGCAGGCTGAGGAGAGATTATCCACCACTTGAATTGACCTTTAGACTATAAAGAGTACTAATCTTTAGGGCTCCCTCCACAGAGGGAATATAGGGCTCTCTCCACAGAGGGAATATAGGGCTCTCTCCACAGAGTGAATATAGGGCTCTCTCCACAGAGTGAATATAGGGCTCTCTCCACAGAGTAAATATAGGGCTCTCTCCACAGAGTGAATATAGGGCTCTCTCCACATAGTGAATATAGGGCTCCCTCCACAGAGTGAATATAGGGCTCTCTCCACAGAGTGAATATAGGGCTCCCTCCACAGAGTGAATATAGGGCTCTCTCCACAGAGTGAATATAGGGCTCTCTCCACAGAGTGAATAAAGGGCTCTCTCCACAGAGTGAATATAGGGCTCTCTCCACAGAGTGAATATAAGGCTCTCTCCACAGAGTGAATATAGGGCTCTCTCCACAGAGTGAATATAGGGCTCTCTCCACAGAGTGAATATAGGGCTCTCTCCACATAGTGAATATAGGGCTTCTCCACATAGTGAATATAGGGCTTCTCCACAGAGTGAATATAGGGCTCTCTCCACATAGTGAATATAGGGCTTCTCCACAGAGTGAATATAGGGCTCTCTCCACAGAGTGAATATAGGGCTCTCTCCACAGAGTGAATATGGGGCTCTCTCCACAGAGTGAATATGGGGCTCCCTCCACAGAGTGAATATAGGGCTCCATCCACAGAGTGAATATAGGGCTCTCTCCACATAGTGAATATAGGGCTTCTCCACAGAGTGACTATAGGGCTCTCTCCACAGAGTGAATATAGGGCTCTCTCCACAGAGTGAATTTAGATCTCCCTGCACAGAGTGAATATAGGGCTCCCACCACAGAGGGAATATAGGGCTCTCTCCACAGTGAATATAGGGCTCCCTCCACAGAGTGAATATAGGGCTCTCTCCACAGAGTGAATATAGGGCTCCCTCCACAGAGTGAATATAGGGCTCGCTCCACAGAGAGTGAGGAAGTACAGCACAGAAATAGGATTGTTATACTGTAGAACCCTTCTGATGGCGGCCAGCTCTAGGAAGAGTCATGGTGGTTCCAAACTTCTTCCATTTAAGAATTATGGAGGCACTGTGTTCTTGTGCACGTTCAATGCTGCAGAAATGTTTTGGTACCCTGCCCCAGATCGGTGCCTCGACAAAATCCTGTCTCTGAGCTCTACAGACGATTCCTTTGAGCTCATGGCTTGGTTTTTGCTATGACACACACTGTCAACTGTGGGACCTTATGTAGACAGATGTGTGTATTTCTAAATCATGTCCAATCAATTGAATTTACCACAGTTGGAATCCGAGTTGTAGAAGTTGTAGAAACATCTCAAGGATGATCAATGGAAATAGGATGCAACTGAGCTTAATTTAGAGTCTTATAGCAAAAATGTACTTATGTAAATAAGGTATTTCATGTTTTAAATTTTATACATTTGCAAACACACTCACCTTTTTCCCCGGTCTCTCTCACTGTGCTCAATAATGTACAGTGTCCATAAAGACTGGAACAGTGCTATTAGTTCAGGAAACACACACACAAAAATAAATCAAAGTATTTAATTTTCGTAGTGACAGTCACACACACACACACACACACACACACACACACACACACACACACACACACACACACACACACACACACACACACACACACACACACACACACACACACACACACACACACACACACACACACACACACACACACACACGTACACACAAGAACTCAAATACATACACATGGCCCGTAGTAATATATGCACCAGAATAGAGAAACATTGGGACTTTCTTTTGGATACTAGAACATGAAAAACGCTGAAAGTATATTTTTAAAATGTTGCTTACGGTACTTCTGTCAAATATGTCTCACGTCGTCTACTGATTGAGAGAGGATCAAGTCTGTCAGTGCATTCGATGTCCCCTTATCGTCTACTCCACTTACTCATTGCTAGTTCTAGCGGCTAGAGTCTGTCCTGAGGAACCACTGCATTCACTGGGAGTCTGGGCTGCATCAGTTATGCTGCACAGAAGTTCAACTCTAATAATGCATGTAGAAATGTTGAAAATCTTTAATTACTGTTCGCAAAACAATGTCTAATACAGGCTAGGACACTTTACAATGCAAGAAGATACTGGTATCTTACAGGTTTGTAGCATAACTTTGCTTGCTAGCTTACAGCTGAATATGACATCAATTCACTACCCTAGTACTTTTTTTGCATGATAATATGCAAACCATAACACATAATATTGCTGGGAAAAAACAAAAAATAATAATAAATACATTTGGTGACAATTCTGTGACTGGCTAATACACCTTGTCGTGGTATCGTTTTGGTATTGAGTATCGTGATACTAAACCTGGTATCGGTATCGAAGTGAAATTCTTTACACTAGGTTACATTTGCCGTCATGAGTGATTCAGCCACAACAAACCCAAAATAAATTTGTTGTGTAACACTGATTAGGCATGCTGTGTGTGTGCGTGTGTGCGTGTGTGTGTGTGTGTGTGACTCAGTCAGAGGATGTAAACAACAAGGCCAGTCACAGGAGATGACACAGCCACAGCACTGCATCGGGATCTTGTCACACAATGTGAGACAGTGACTTTACAACTACTGTCACTCGCTCTGAGACTTGGAGTGTTTGTTCCCGTTGCTTTGCATGGGTAACGCTGCTTCGAGGGTGACTGTTGTCGATGTGTTCCTGGTTCGAGCCCAGGTAGGGTCGAGGAGAGGGACGGAAGCTATACTGTTACTCTGGCAATACTAAAGTGCCTATAAGAACATCCAATAGTCAAAGGTATATGAAATACAAATGGTATAGAGAGAAATAGTCCTATAATTCCTATTGTATCTACAACCTAAAACTTCTTACCTGGGAATATTGAAGACTCGTGTTAAAAGGAACCACCAGCTTTCATATGTTCTCATGTTCTGAGCAAGGAACTTAAACGTTAGCTTTCTTACATGGCACATATTGCACTTTTACTTTCTTCTCCAACACTTTGTTTTTGCATTATTTAAACCAAATGGAACATGTTTCATTATTTATTTGAGGCTAAATTGATTTTATTGATGTATTATATTGCCACTATTACAAATAAAAATAAAAAAATTGGCCGAATAATCGTTATCGGCTTTTTTGGTCATCCAATAATCGCTATCGGTATCGGCGTTGAAAAATCATAATCGGTCGACCTCTTGTACCCACTACCCTCTGTAGTGCCTTGCGGTCGGAGGCCGAGCAGTTGCCATACCATAGTGATGCAACCAGTCATGATGCTCTCGATGGTGCAGCTGTAGAACCTTTTGGGGATCTGAGGACCCATGCCAAATCTTTTCAGTCTCCTGAGGAGGAATGGGCTTTGTCGTGCCCTCTTCACGACTGTCTTGGTGTGCTTGGACCATGTTAGTTTGTTGGCGATGTGGACACCAATGAACTTGAAGCTCTCAACATGCTCTACTACAACCCTGTCAATGAGAATGGGGTCGTGCTAGGTCAGATGGTGGGTTGTATGGATGGTATTTTGCATTTTTTGGAGGAATTATAGCTCCAAATGGAATCCTAAAAAGAGATGGTTTTCTTGAAAATGACTCCTCATGAGGTTAGCTTGGATGTGTGTGTGTGTGTGTGTGTGCGGCCAAGGACATAACCCAGGTTACTGAGTGTTTAGGGAAGGAGGAAATTAGTTAAGGGTCAAAGGGCCCACCAGAAATGAAAGCAAAAGAAAATAAACAGAGAGCGGGACGGGAGGAAGGAAGGAGGGAGGGAGGGAAATGTATTCCTAAAATATCATTGGCTGCATCAGCTGCTTGGATAGATGTATGTCTTGCCCTGTTTTACTCTGAGTCAGACACCATTAGAATCACTCAAAGGGAAAAAAATACTCTTTGGTCCCTAATGAGGATGTCAGTTTCTCCATATGGATGAGGCGACAAAGTCTGAGTGTTCGCCGAGGTGCGATGAGGCAGGACACGAGAGAGGGGCGATTGATCTCAATGTTTGAGCAAGGGAAGGACAGCAGGGATGTAGACAGACAGCAGGGATGGAGACAGACAGCAGGGATGGAGACACACAGCAGGGATGGAGACAGACAGCAGGGATGGAGATAGACAGCATGGATGGAGACAGACAGCAGGGATAGAGACAGACAGCAGGGAAGGGGTCGGGAGGGGGTTGGGAGGGGGTTGTCCTTAGAGACATGGTGTGTGTGTGTGTGTTTATCAACAATGACGATACAGCCTACAGGGAAGAGGTGACAGCCCTGGCGGAGTGGTGCCACGGAAATGACCTCTCCCTCAACATCAACAAAACAAAGGAGCTGATTGTGGATTTCAGGAAACAGCAGAGGGAGCACGCATCTATCCATATCAACGGGACCGCAGTGGAGAAGGTGAAAAGCTTCAAGTTCCTCGGTGTACACATCATTTCCAATCTTAAATGGTCCACCCACACAGACAGTGTGGTGAAGAAGGTGCAACAGTAGAGGCGTAACAGCACCTCTTCAACCTCAGGAGGCTGAAGAAATGTGGCTTGGCCCCAGAGACACTCACAAACTTTTACAGATGCACAATCAAGAGCATCTTGTTGGGCTGCCTGGTACGGCATCACAATCGCAATCACAAGTCACTTTAATAATGGAACACTAGTCACTTTAATAATGTTTACATGCTGCTTTACTCATTTCTTATGTATATACTGTATTCTATTCTACTGTATTTTAGTCAATGCCACTCCGACATTGCTCAATCTAATATTTATATATTTCTTAATTCCATTCTTTTACTTTTATATTTGTGTGTATTATTGGGAATTGCTAGATACTACTGCACTGTTGGAGCTAGGAACACAAGCATTTAGCTACACCCACAATAACATACACATATGCTAAATAGGTGTATGTGACCAATACAATTTGATTTGATTGTGTGTGTGTTAGGGCTGACCCCATTTAGTCGACTGGTCGATTGATCGGTCGATAGGCTGTTGGTCAACTTAGATTTCTTTAGTTGAGCAGTAGCAAAAATATATATATATATTCATGGTGTACAAGACACCTGTCTGAGTCGCACCTGTCTGAGTGGACTAATCCATTGTGGAAGCTATGGGGATGGCACAGTCCATCAATCTAAGACATGTGCTACTGAAATTGTATTTGGTTAAATTACGTAAGAACAATGGTGCAACGCTAAGAATTGTATTTTATTTTATAACAGATGAGCTTTCTCCCGCATTAGAAAGCGGTCGCTGTCCGCGGTTCTGAAACACATCAGTCCACAGTTAAATTGGCACCTTTTCCTAGACCATGTTGCTATGTGCTTAATAGCAAAGTTAACCAGCATATTGGTGTTGAGAACAGCGGAGTTAGGGGACGAGAAAACTGCTCTTGCCTTAAATGACTTTGAATAGTGAGGAGAGAGGAAACCCCATCTTAATTAGGTCTATAATCAATAGCCTAACTCTTAAATGTGCCTGGCTTTATGAATCATCCATATACGTCTACAGAAATAAGACAGATCCTGCTTCTGTTGCCTGTTTATGTGTTTGTTTAATTGCCTACTAATTCCACAAGCACCAAGCCTCATGCAACCACATGTCGGATAAACAATTTCACAAATTCTTTGCAGTGCTGTAATAATGGCTTTACACGTGTTTAAAAAGACAACAACATTTTATTAGAACAGAATCTATTAGAATCTCTGGTATTATTTAGTGTTGTTTACACTGTTCCAAATTGTCTTTTTTTTTTCTTCTAATAATAACCCTCCTTTTTCTTGATCTCCTTCTTATTGTTATTATTACTATTATTATTATGATCATCATTATAATAATAAGTCATGTCGTTATCATTAGTAGGCTTGGTATAGCGGCCTTGTATAACCACCATCATGCTGTAGGCCTAAAAGCACATCCTGTTAAGTATGAATACCTTGACTTACTTGGGCCTATATTTCAATAGGCTACTTATATAGACTACAGAACTGTATCTATCAATCAGTCATTCATTCGTTCACGTCACACAGCATACAAGTCATTCATGATTTGAAATGCAATGAAGCATTTTAGTTTCAAAATAAAACAATAAAGCGAACCTGAATAATTAGCGCAAACAATAAACAAACCGTTCCATTTTGGAAATTGCATTAACGAATGAATGCGACTGTTTTTAGTCTTTGCTGTAACAAAGGGTTTACAAAAAAACATTACAACATACTCTCTGGTATGCTTATAATGTATTTAGTGTTGTTTGTACTGTTACAAATGATATTGTAACCTGACAGCACATGTTTGGCACGCTGGGCTTGCTCCTTACCTTCTCCAGTATTTTCCGCAACTAGTCAAACTTCTCCTTTACCTCCTGAGCAAACAGTAAATATTCCCCCATTTCAAGTTTCTTAAACTGGGACAGCCCTAGTGTGTGTGTGTGTGTGTGTGTGTGTGTGTGTGTGTGTTTCCATTCCCCACCTTCTCCTCCTGGTATGTGGGTGATCTGCTTGTTGACTAATTCTGCACGTATGACACACTCTGAGTGCAGCTGGAAGGTCATGAATTAATAATGCATTAATGAAGGAGTCATCTGGTCAGACAACAGGACCTGCTGTGCCTGCAGTCTCTGGACCACACAGTCACACACAGACCGACACACAGACAACCCTCTCCTATTCGCCTACCGCCCCAACAGGTCCATGGACGACGCAATCGCCATTGAACTGCACACAGCCCTCACGCACCTGGACAAAAACAATGCATATGTGAGGATGATGTTCATCGACTACAGCTCGGCATTCAATACCATAGTGCCCTCACCGCTCACCACAAAGCTCTCGGCCCTGGGACTGAACTCTATGCAACTGGTTCACCTCCTCCACACTGATCCTCAACACAGGATGCACCATCAATCCCCTCCTGTACTCCTGTATACCCACGACTGTGTGACCTCACACAGTTCCAACGCCATCATCAAGTTCACTGACAAAACAACAGTAGTAGGTCTGAATACCAACAACAACGAGATGGCCTGCAGAGAGGAGGTAGGCACTCTGATGGCGTGGTGCCAGGTCAAAAATGTCAAGTTACTCAGCATACACATCTCTGAGGAGCTTAAATGGTCAAACCACACGTACACCGTGGTGAAGAAGGCACAACAGCGACTCTTCAACTTAAGGAGGCTGAAGATATTTGGCATGTGTCAGAGGGCCGTCAGATTATTCTAAAGGAGCACCATCGAAAGCATACTGTTGAGCAGTATCACAGCCTGGTACGGCAACTCCACCACTGCTGACCACAAGGCGCTACAGAGGGTGGTACGCTCAGCCGAACGCAGCACTGCCTGCTCTCCAGGACACCGACAACACCAGGTGTCACAGGAAGGCCAAGAAGATCATCAGGGACCTCAGCCACCCGAGCCATGGCCTGTTCTCCCCCGCTTCCATCACTCAGACGCGAGCAGTATAGGAGCATCATGGCAAAACTAACAGACTGGCCAATAGTTTCTACCTCCAGACCATCAGGTTGCTGAATAGCCACCACTAGTCAGCTACTGCCCCCTGTCCCACTCCTGCCTCCTGGACTTCCTACTCCCCTGTCTCTGCCTGATACTTTCTGCCATGATTCACTGGTCTAAATCAGTGACAATGGCCCATCCTTCATCTCTTCATTATAGTAATCCGTGTCCCTCCCTCTACATCTCCTCTCTTTACCTCTACTGAACTAGAATGCATTATGATGCACTAAAAAGCTCAAGTTTCACTCAGCAGACAAGGGAGTAAAAACATCTCACAATATTAGGATACAGGCCTGTCGCCTCCTACCTCGTCGTGTGATGTTATTGTAAAAGACTGCTGTCAGTTGAGATGGAACGCAAACCAAAGACAGTGTCTCAGAGAGAGACCTCTCGGAAAATTACAATTCCAAATTCCGATCATGCCAGGGAAAAGCAATCAGACAGTTTGTGCCGTTATCTATAATGAAGCATTGGGGTTAGTGACCTGAAAAAGTGCTGCTGTCGCTAACAGTAGCATTAGCGACAGGGGAAGGGGGGTCTCAGTAGTCTACACTGGCTTCCTAAGCTAGCTGCTAAGCTAAATCACATAGCCAGCTGGCAGACTGTCTCAAATGTTATGATGGGAATGGGAAGAACGCCACAATGTTATGTTCCTGATATGTTCCTCAGAGGGATGTGTGAAAATGCCGGAAGGAGCGTTTTACTTGTTGCTGCACACTGAGAGCTGCAGGAGGCTATGTTTTCATGGGCTTGACAAGAGGGGTAAATATTTCAGAGCTGAATGTGAGAACACTGCGCTTGCGTCTATGGGTAATTGTGCATGCTAAAACTACCCTCTCAGCAAATTTCCTTCTCCTATCCCCTCAGAAAACCCCAACGGAGAGGTTGTGCTTGACACACATTCAGGATGTTGGTCTCTCCCGAGGTCTAGGCTAGGGCCCATATTCAATCAAATCCAATATGTGGATGCTATTTGGGTGTGCATGGCAAATAATACATGCACAACACAAGAAATGTTCATTCTTATCAATGCAATAGACGTGGGATTTTTCGTAGCTATCATGTGACTATCTCCACACTGTCAGCCAGGGCCTCTGGATCCCAGTACCAAAGAGTGGGAGGCTCTGGTCCCCAATAGTGACATCTGTCAATGAGCTGTGCAACATCCTGAGAACGCTTCCGGGAACGCTTGCGAAACAGACCAGGCCGGGGATTTGGGGATTGAGAAGTCAATGAGAGAAGTGTAAAATTCTTCCTTAGTTGTTTAATTTTCTCGAAATCTAAAGGCACAACCTAGATTAAAGCCAATGTCTTAAGTAATTTAACATGTTATGACTCCAACCTCGTGAAAGTGACAAACTGACATGTTTTCATTTGCGTCAAAACAACTTCATATTAAAGGAGTGCCTTTGATTGGACGGCCTGCACATGGGCAGTGTGTTTCTGCACATGTCGCCATGACATCACCTAAAATTGTGATCAAGGATTTGATTTTTATTGGAGAAGTTGATCTTCATACTGTATTGCCTTTGGCCACACTGATGCTAATGCACTTGTGCTCTTCCATTACCCTGTTTAACCCAAGCTAACATCAAGCCCTTCACCTAGCATGGGTCAGTGTCTCTAGCACGCAGACACACGCACACACGCGCACACACGCACACACGCACACACACGCACGCACACACGCACACACGCACACACACGCACGCACACACGCACACACACACACGCACACACGCACACACGCACACGCACGCACGCACACACGCACACACGCACACACACGCACGCACACGCACGCACACGCACACACACGCACACACACACACACACACACCCTAAACCTTAAGCATAAAATAGCCTTTTTACAAGTGAGGACTGGCAAAATGTCCTCATTTCCCTGAATTTTTGCTGGCTTACTATTCCATGAGACCTTCTGGTACTCACAAGTATAGTACAACGTGTACACACACACAAACACACACACTCCTGCCCACACCCCGCACACGCATGATGTCATTTTGGCTCTTTAAAGCCCCGAGTCCCTGACTAAAAACGCAAAAGCAAGTCACTCTATTAACATGAAGGTACAGTAGACCCACTTCACTGTGTGGTAAAGGACAAGACCCATTGTTAAACCCACAGTGAGGACATTGTTAAATACAGTGCCTTGCAAAAGTATTCATTCCCCTTGGAAACTTTTTCTATTTTGTTGCATTACAACCTGTAATTTAAATAGATTTTATTTGGATTTCATGTTATGGACATACACACAATTGTCCAAATCGGTGAAAAAAAACAACAACAAAAAAAACTGAAAATTGGTGCGTGCATATGTATTCACCCCCTTTTCTATGAAACCCCTAAATAAGATCTGGTGCAACCAATTCTATTCAGAAGTCACATGATTAGTTAAATAAAGTCCACCTGTGAGCAATCTAAGTGTCACACGATCTGTCACATGATCTCAGTATATATACACCTGTTCTGAAAGGCGCCAGAGTCTGCAATACCACTAAGCAAGGGGCACCACCAAAGAAGCGGCACCATGAAGACCAATGAGCTCTCCAAACAGGCCAGGGACAAAGTTGTGGAGAAGTACAGATCAGGGTTGGGTTATAAAACAAATGCAGAAACTTTGAACATCCCACGGAGCACCATTAAATCCATTATTAAAAAATGGAAAGAATATAGCACCACAACAAACCTGCCAAGAGAGGGTCACCCACCAAAACTCATGGACCAGGCAAGGAGGGCATTAATCAGAGGCAACAAAGAGACCAAAGATAACCCTGAAGGAGATGCAAATCTCCACAGTGGAGATTGGAGTATCTGTCCATTGGACCACTTTAAAGAAAAAAATAAGCAAACACATTTGGTGTTTGACAAAAAGCATGTTGGAGACTCCCCAAACAAGGAGGAGAAGGTGCTCTGGTCAGATGAGACTAAAATTGAGCTTTTTGGCCATCAAGGAAAATGCTATGTCTGGCGCAAACCCAACACCTCTCATCACCCGGAGAACACCATCCCCACAGTGAAGCATGGTGCTGGCAGCATCATGCTGTGGGGATGTTTTTCATCAGCGGGGACTGGGACACTGGTCAGAATTGAAGGAATGATGGATGGTGCTAAATACAAGGATATTCTTGAGGGAAACCTGTTTCAGTCTTCCAGAGATTTTAGACTGAGACGGAGGTTCACCTTCCAGCAGGACAATAACCCTAAGCATACTGCTAAAGCAACACTTGAGTGGTTTCAGGGGAAACATTTAAATGTCTTGGAATGGCCTAATCAAAGCCCAGACCTCAATCCAATTGAGAATCGGTGGTATGACTTAAAGATCGCTGTACACTAGATGAACCCATCCAACTTGAAGGAGCTGGAGCAGTTTGCCTTGAAGAATGGGCAAAAATCCCAGTGGCTAGATGTGCCAAGCTTAGAGACATACCCCAAGATACTTGCAGCAGTAATTGCTGCAAAAGATGGCTCAACAAAGTATTGACTTTGAGGGGGTGAATAGTTATGCACGCTCAAGTTCAGTATTTTTGTCTTATTTCTTGTTTATTTCACAATAAAAAATATGTTGCATCTTCAAAGTGGTAGGCATGTTGTGTAAATCAAATGATACAACCCCCCAAAAAATAAATTGTAATTCCAGGTTGTAAGGCCTTTTCAGTATCTTTTAAGCCGCCCATGCACAGACTGTTAAGAGACAGGCTGGACAGAGCTGGGCTGGACGGAGTTGGGCTGGAAGAAGCTGGGCTGGATGGAGCTGGGCTCGACAAAGTTGGGCTGGAAGAAGCTGGGCTGGACGGAGCTGGGCTGGACAGAGCTGAGCTGGGCTGGACGGAGCTGGGCTGGACAGAGCTGGGCTGGGCTACACTGAATTTTACTGTAGTTCCCTGAGACTACTGCATGGCCTACTGCCTACTGTGTGTGTGTGTGTGTGTGTGTGTGTGTGTGTGTGTGTGTGTGTGTGTGTGTGTGTGTGTGTGTGTGTGTGTGTGTGTGTGTGTGTGTGTGTGTGTGTGTGTGTGTGTGTGTGTGTGTGTGTGTGTGTGTGTGTGTGCGTGCGTGTGTGTGTGTGAAAAGAAGAGAAAAAGTCCCACTGTGAAATGAGGCGTTTTAGCCTCTTGAATGATGGAAATACATTTCACTACTCATGCTTATCGGTCTATAGGTTAATTAGCATAATTAAGTGGAATTAAATTGGTGTGTGTGTGTGTGTAGGCTACAGTATATTCATTATATATCTTATTTATCACACGCATACAACATACAGATACAGAGGAGCAGTAAATCTGTCAGACAGCGTGAGAGCTGCTGCTGCAGCATCTCAAACAACCATCAGAAGGCAGGTTTCATCAGCGTGTCACACGCCACTTTGCAATGAGCTGACGGCAGTAGGCTGTGCCTGCTTAAGTGTTTGAAACCTGAACATTTTAAAACATATGAGGCATGTCTGATCTTGCTTCAAAGTAGCCTATTAGATCTCCTCTCTTTCTACATTTCTAACAGATATTTGAATCTGTGCCACATGAAACCGTTTGTGTGAGAGTCTCCCTTTTGACACTGGTTTCCTGCTAATTAGATTATGGAACAAACATTCACTTGTGTGCTTTGCTGCGCTTATAATGTGAAGAAATAACAGTTGATCAACATTTTAAGATACATTTTCAGATCTGTTGCATCAGATTTTTTTTCATGAAGCCTAGGCCTACTGGTTGTATACATTTGGGATCTATCGTCCCACAACTGTCACAGTCTGTTTGGAATAGGCTAGTTCTTTCTCGAATAGGTAAACTTTTCTACTATGGGGGATAGTAGATTGACGTAGGCTAGTGATTTTTCTGTTCGTTTACTAGTCTTGTTGTCTGAGGAAAAGTAAATGTGGACAGTTATTCTAACATCTTCAAAGTGTGAATCAGAATTTGGTAAGCAGGACGGCAAATCTTTGCATCCTCAATTTGCATGTTCTCTTAAACTAAATGTGAGTTGTTTCATTCTGAGCACTGTGGGTGGACGCCCTAATTAGGTTACACACCCAATGCATATAGGTCCGGCAGATTTCTCGGTAAATGCCAATGTTGCCGGTCAAATGTCCGGTGCCACATTTTCCTAAAGGAAACCCTGGCGTGTGTGTGTGTGTGTGTGTGTGAAAGTGAAAGTGAAAGTGAGCGTGGTGTGTGTGCGTGTGTGTGTGTGTGTGTGTGTGTGTGTGTGTGTGTGTGTGTGTGTGTGTGTGTGTGTGTGTACCATGTAGAAGATCCACATCAATGAAAAAAACAGCAGTGTAATAGAATCAGCTCAACGCAACACTTTTTATTTTACAGTCCATCTTGGCACTGCCACAATTTGCCTGAGCTGTCACAAAGTCCAAACATTAACATGCAACTCACCCACACATACACACCACCAGGCACACACACAACCAGACACACACCCACACACACAACCAGACACACACCCCCCCACACACACACACACCACAAGACACACACACAGCCAGACACACACACAACCAGACACACACACACCACCAGACACACACACCACCAGACACACACCCACACACAGGGTTCTGAGTCGATCTAAAGCCTGACTATAAAAGACTATAGCCTGGAGGTAAAGCACGTCTCAGAGTCAAACTAATGGACCTCTCTTCCTACCTTTACACATTCCAAACACATCCCCCCTTTCCCTCCCTCCTTTCCCTCCCTCCCTCCCTTTCCCTCCCTCCCTCCCCCTTTCCCTCCCTCCCTTTCCCTCCCTCCCCCCTTTCCCTCCCTCCCTCCCTCCCTTTCCCTCCCTCCCTCCCTCCCTCCCCCTCCCTCCCTCCCTCCCTCCCTCGCTCCCCCTCCCTCCCTCCCTCCCTTTCCCTCCCTCCCTCCCTCCTTCCCTTTCCATCCCTTTCCCCCGGATGTTGTATTGGGCAGTTCAATGCAGAGAAAATGTCTCAGTCCCTGGAGCAAAGCTGCATCAGGAAATTGAGTCTATCATAGTTCACGATTCAATGACATTATGAAGGGCCTCTTAGAAAAGCTGAAGATTTATTTTAAAGAACTGATTGTGTCTCTTCTTGACACCAACAAACACCCCATAATATCTGGCCCTAAATGGTGGCAGTGAACATTTCAGCAGACTTTTAGCCCTCCATAGCTGTCTACAAGACTAATGTAGCTCTCTGTGTGTAACATTCATTGACAATTTCGCTACCTTCTAGAAAAGCTTGTTTTACCATGAGGATAGGATCCACCCAAATCATTTGGGTTCCTGGATCCTTTCACAGCATTATAAGGCTGCGTTGACACAATGACTTATCAATGACCCAAGCCCAGCTCAGCTAATCCCTACCATTGTGATGAGTTGTCATAATGCTGCAGAAAATGTACATTATCCCAGGGGGGGTTGGAAGACACAATGTAACTAATAACCTAATTTATGTCCCTCTAACTGCCCTGAATGCCTCTGCTGAACCCACAGCTATCGTATGCAGTAGTCATGTGCCTATAAACCAGAGTTATACTGTTAGCACTGCTGCGGTGTGCCCTAGTAGGAATTCCATTGTGTGCAGCTCACCCTTTACTAACATTAATAAAATGAGCATGTCTACTTCTGCTAAGCTTCCCAGTAAAGTAATGAAAACAATCAAGCATCGCAAAAAGTGCTAAAATAGCCCACGTTAACATATGTAGCTTAAGAAACAAGGTTAATGAAATCAATAATTTCCTAGTAACAAGTGACAGTCATACATTCATATATCTCTGAAATGCACTTAGATAATACCGTTGATGATACAGTGGTAGCAATACACGGATAGAACATCTACAGAAAAGACAGAAATGCCAAAGGTGGAGGTGTTGCCATTTATATTCAGAACCACAATCCTGTAAAGCTTAGAGAGGATCTCATGTTAAATACTGTTGAAGCAATATGGCTACAGGTTCATCTGCCTCACCTAAAGCCCATTCTGGTGGGAAGCTGCTATATATAGACCACCAAGTGCTAACAGTAAGTATCTGGATAACATGAGTGAAATGCTTGATAATGTATGTGATATCAACAGAGAGGTATATTTTCTGGGTGATTTAAATATTGACTGGCTTTCATCAAGCTGCCCACTCAAGGAAGATATTCAAACTGTAACCAGTGCCTGCAACCTGGTTCAGGTTATCAGTCAACCTACCAGCATAGTTACAAACAGCACAGGTAAGAAATCATCAAAATGTATTGATCACATCTTTACTAATGCTGCCTAAATTTGCTTAAAAAGCAGTATCCAAATCCATCGGATGTAGTAATCACAATATAGTATCCATATCTATCCAAAGTTCCAAAGGCTGGGCCTAATATAGTGTATAAGAGGTCATATAAGAACTTTTGCAGTGATTCATATGTTGTTGATGTAAAGAATATTTGTTGGTCTGTGGTGTGTAATGAGGAGCAACCAGATGCTGCCCTTGACGCATTTATGAAATAGCTTTATTCAAGTTGCTAATAAGCATGAACCCATTAAGAAAATTACTGTGAAAAACTGTTAAATTCCTGTAGATTGATGAGGAATTTAAAAAATGGTATGGTTGAAAGGGATGAGACAAAAGGAATGGCAAATAAGTCTGGCTGCGCAACCGATTCGCAAATATACTGCAAATTGACATGTGACTAAACTGAATTAAAAGAAGAAGAAACTATCCTATGAAATGAAGATAAATGACATAAAGAATCATAGTATAAAGCTTTGGAGAACCAGACACATTGTTTTGTGTAAAGTAAAGTGTCATGTAATATTACAGATTGTACATATTTCAGATTGTACAGACCTGGGGTCCGCCTTAATGTTGACGGACCCCAGGAAGAGTAGCTGCTCCCACATCCTCACTCCCCTGCAAACTTGGTCTTGGGATAGCCGCAGGGTGGATAGAGTGAATGGATCTAACAGCAACATGCCACACACACACACACACAGACACACACACACACAGACACGCACGCGCACACACACACACACACACACACACACACACACACACACACGCACGCTGACAGACAGACAGGATTTGTGTCCAAGGTCAGTGTTCTAAAAATGAGAGCTTAGGCCAAATCCTGCTCAAACACACACACACCTAAATCTCGTTCACACACACATACCCTAGGACAGCACACCTCAGAAACCCTACTATTCCCCACACAGTCAGTGCTAAGTCGATCTATATATATGCCTATATAGGCCCTACATACACTATATATATAAAAGTACGAGGACACCCCTTAAAATTTGTGGATTCGGCTATTTCAGCCACACCCATTGCTGACATGTGTATAAAATCAAGCACACGGCCATGCAATCTCCATAAACAAACACTGTCAATAGAATGGCCTTACTGAAGAGCTCAGTGACTTTCAACGTGGCACCGTCATAGAATGCCACCTTTCCAACAAGTCAGTTCTTAACATTTCTGCCCTGCTAGAGCTGCCCCGGTCAACTGTAAGTGCTGTTATTGTGAGGTGGAAACGTCTAGGAGCAACAACGGCTCAACCTCGAAGCGGTAGGCCTCACATGTTCACAGAATGGGACAACACTCACTTCCGAGTTCCAAAGTGTCTCTGGAAGCAATGTCAGCACAATAACTGTTTGTCATGAGCTTCACGAAATGGGTTTCCACAAGCCTAAGATCACCATGCGCAATGCCAAGCGTCGGCTGGAGTGGTGTAAAGCTTGTGGTGTAAAGCTTGGTGGAGGCGGAATAATGATCTGGAACTGGGTCTGGCTGGGCTGGGTCTGGGCTGGGATGCACTGGGCTAGTGCTGGGATGGGCTGGGATGGGCAGGTATTGGCATTGGGACTGGGAATGAGCTGGGATGGGCTGGTACTGGGCTGGGCTGGTACTGGGATGGTACTAGACTGGGACTGGGCTGGTACTGGGTCTGGGCTGGTACTCGGCTGGTACTGGGACTGGGCTGGTGCTGGGATGGGATGGGATGTGCTGGGACTGTGCTAGTACTGGGCTGAGACTGGGCTGGGACTGGGGACGGGCTGGGACTGGGATGGGCTGATACTGGGACTTGGATGGGCTGGTACTGGGATCGGACTGAGACTAGGATGGGCTGGGATGGTAATGGGACTGGGCTGGTACTGGGCGGCGATTTGATTGGGCCTGGATTGGGGCTAGGTTGGAACTGGATTGGGACTAGGTTGGGACTGGATTGAGACTGGGTTGGGACTGGATTGGGACTAGACTGGGACTGGATTGGGCCTGGATTGGGACTGGGGATGGACTGGTACTGGGCTGGTACTGGGATGGGACTGGGCTGGTACTGGGCTAGACTGGTACTGGGCTGGGAAGGCCTGGTACTGAGCTGGGACTGCGCTGGTACTGGGGCTGGGATGGTCTGGGTCTGGGCTGGGACTGGGATGGGTTTGTACTGGGACTGGGGTGGGCTGGTACTGGGATGGGCTGGTACTGGGACTGGGATGGGCTGGGACTGAGCTGATGCTGGGATGGGCTGATATGGGTTGGGATGGGCTGGCAATGGGACTAGGCTGGGATGGGTTGGTACTGGGGCTGGTACTGGGCTGGTACTGGGATGGGGTTGGTACTGGGCTGGGACTGGATTGGGCCTGGATTGGGGCTGGGTTGGGACCGGATTGGGCCTGGATTGAGGCTTTGTTGGGACTGGATTGGGCCTGGATTGAGACGTGGACTTTGGTGGGACTAATTGGGGATGGACTTGTACTGGGGTGGTACTGGGCTGGTACTGGGACTGGACTAGGATGATAAGCATGGTAAACTATCCCCAATCCTGATCCCCAATCCTGACTAGGCTACCTAGTGGTTAGAACGTGAGCCAGTAAACGAAAGATTACTAGATCGAATCCCCGAGCTGACAAGGTAAAAATCTGTTGTTCTACCCCTGAACAAGGCAGTTAACCCACAGTTCCAAGGCTGTCATTGTAAATAAGAATTTGTTCTTAACTGACTTGCCTAGTTAAATAAATGTTTAAAAAAGTTAAGCAAAACTGACCAGTATGTTTGGTGAACTTCATCCTACTGTGTCTGGCCTTTAGTAGCAGCCTTGTGTGTTTGTGTGTGTGTGTGTGCGCATCCTCCAGATGTACTGGTTGTCAGTAGGCCCAGTCAGTACACACCATGGCCACAAACACACATACACACACACACTGAATATCAGGTACTTCCTGGGCCCTAAACAAGACCCTGTCAGTGTTTTCTCAATTTCTCACACAGGTTTCAGGCCTGCCTAAACTTGTTACAGAAGGCCCAGTGCCTAGTCAGTACACACAATAGTCTCACACACACACACATACACACACACACACACACACACACACACAAACTTGGAACATAACCTGATCCTGTCAATATGATGATTAACGTGTGGGAAAGGCACTTGTTAACCACCTGAAAACCTACTATCCAAGGTACTAGATATAATGTACTGTTGTTTGGAGTAATGCAATGGCAGGATCTTTCCCATTTGTGTAACTACAACAAAAAACGAATTCCCATTACGACGTAATTACAGTGCAACTATTATGCAAATAATAAAAATAATTGGAGAGATCACTAAGGCCAGGATTGAAAAGAAAGAAAGAAACAGAGACAGACAGACAGACAGACAGACAGACAGACAGACAGGCAGGCAGGCAGGCAGAGAGACAGACAGACAGACAGACAGAGTTCCAATGTATTAGGACTTCATGACTGCTGAACCACTAGTCATTCATCATCGTCCTCCTACACTGGGAGACTCATACCCACAAGCATCTGTGAAAGGGGGCTCAATACAACAGAATAAACAGAATAGAATAGAACAGTGGTGTCACTGCAGGAAAATGCAAGCAACTACAACACAAGACTAAGAGGGAAGATAAATTCATCCACAGAGAAGTAACCATGCATTTTCACTGGCTCTGAGATAATTAGATTTCTTGAGAGTGAGCAAATGAGGAAGAGATTGTATCACCACAATAATTGCATGTAGCCTAGTCACAACTGAAAATGACAATATGTCAGTATATGACACATGCTATTGTCTCATACCTATAAGAAATCACAGGTCATTACTTAGCTGATAATGCCAATAGAGGAATGCTAGGAGGACACTTGTATATTGCACAAAAGATTGAAATCTATGAATTAAATGGTTTCATTTAGACTTGGTAATATGCACTACAGTTCAGCTGTCATGTCCAATGCAGTGTGTGTGTGTGTGTGTGTGTGTGTGTGTGTGTGTGTGTGTGTGTGTGTGTGTGTGTGTGTGTGTGTGTGTGTGTGTGTGTGTGTGTGTGCGTGTGTGTCCACTTTCCACTAAACCATGATGAACTGTCACACGCGTACACACACACAGCTAAAAAGGAGATACAAAGTAACTGCAGCGTGCAATAAAAGGCAACGTGACACGTACTTTCCAATGACCTCACACAGCTCGTAGACATCTTCAAACAGCACATCGTCGTCCGCCATGGTCCAACGGGTCTGGGGAAATAATTCCCCCCAAATCCGTCCTGGAACGTATATTCCACAGCAAATAACCACAACCGACGTTAAATAGGTGTAAATACAAACTAGTTATGTTCGCCGTAGCCTAGGCTACTTGAAGCGTAGACTAATCACCAAGTAGTTGGGAATAAAGATTCCCCAAATTCCAATGGGTGGAAAATTATTGTTACCCCAAAACGATGCGGCTCTGCGAGTGGGTCGGCTACAGGGCGAAGCTTCAAGGCAACGTGAGTTCTTCAATAATCCCTTTGGCTGTCTCCGGTTCGGCCCCGCCTTGCCCGGGTTTCCCCGTTTCCTACCTAGGCTACTTTCCTCGGAGCCTACGGTGGGAATGTCAAACGTTATAAACAACCCGAGTTGCGTGCCCGCCCGCTGATCCACGGTATTCAACAGTCCAGAACGCACTTAGCCTACAACCCGCTGCAAAAACTACAGCTGACTACTCTGTGTAGCTTGTTGAGTTGAAAAACAAAACAAGCTATTTACTGTAAATACTGTTATTCTAAAGAACATCCGAATACTGTACATTCTTCACATACCAAAAGAGGTGAAAATGTTATATAGTTTTATCGCCCTTGAAAAGCGCGCATGGTGCCCGTACACACGCGACTCGATCAGGTAGGTAAAAACTATATATTGGAAATGGGATTCGGACAGGGGATCACTAGCCTGTCTCTCTCTGTCTCTCTCTCTCACACGCTCGCTCTCTCTTTCACTTTGTCGTTGCTCCAATTTTCCTCTCTCTGTCGCTCCCTTCATATACAGTCATTGGTCGCTCCTCTTTCAGAGAGCTTCCAGAATGACAAAGCTCCTCCCACCCAAGGTTATTATGAAACTGCTCCGCTTTCCTCCATTACGCTTCCGCAGGAGCGGCTGCGTTCCGGGGTCACCATTGAGACATACGGTGCTTGAGTCAAGATGACGAAGCGGGAGCGCTGTATTGTTTTTGTTTATGTCGCAGTTTCTTGATACACTTTTAATGATACACTTTTAATGAACCGCAAGTTAGAAGGCGCACCAATCCAAAGTGCGAAAGACAGCCCAGTACGCACTAGTTGGCATTTAAAGGCCTGCTTAAGAATTCTTTAACTCAAACAAAACTCATGCTATGCAATTGAATGGGCATAATACATTGAGACTATAATAACTATAACAACAGCCTTTTTGTGTATTGGTTTTGTCAAAAGGGAGACCTGGAAAAGAGTAACCTAGACCTCAACAAGTTGACTGAAGCAAAAATAGGCTGGCACCCAGTCTATAGTAAAATAACGCGCGATTCGGATGATGAGAAAACAGCAAGGCTATTATGCATAATCTGACAACTCAGACACAGCTAGAACGCCATCACAGAGAGCAGTAGTGCATTGACTGTTCATTAGGTATTTAATTAAGTGAAAGACTTGTGTACATAGAGTGAAGTGAAATCAATTCAATTTCAATTTAAGGGCTACGTATGTTAACATTGACATAGGCAGTGAAATAGATAATAAACAAAAGTGAAATAATGAATAAAAATTAACAGTAAACATTACACTCACAGAAGTTCCAAAATAATAAAGACATTTCAAATGTCATATTATGTCTATATACAGTGTTGTAATGATGTGCAAATAGTTTAAGTTCGAAAGCGAAAACAAATAAACATAAATATGGGTTGTATTTACAATGGTGTTTGTTCTTCACTGGTTGCCCTTTTCTTGTGGCTGTGGTTTTTCCCAAGTAGATATGGGAGTTTGTCAAAATTGGGTTTGTTTTCCAATTCTTTGTGGATCTTTGTAATCTGAAGGTAATATGTGTCTCTAGTATGGTCATACATTTGGCAGGAGGTTAGGAAGTGCAGCTCAGTATCCACCTCATTTTGTGGGCAGTGTGCACATAGCCTGTCTTCTCTTGAGAGCCAGGTCTGCCTACGGCGGCCTTTCTCAATAGCAAGGCTATGCTCACTGAGTCTGTAGATAGTCAAAGCTTTCCTTTAGTTTGGGTCAGTCACAGTGGTCAGGTATTCTGCTACTGTGTACTCTCTGTTTAGGGCCAAATAGCATTCAAAGTAACTATCTTTTTGTTTTCCCATGATTTGGTTGGGTCTAATTGTGTTGCTGTCCCGGGGCTCCAGGATCAGCTTGCTTAGGGTGCTCTTCTCCAGGTTAATTTCTCTGTAGGGGATGGCTTTGTTATGGATGGTTTTGAATCACTTCCTTTTAGTTGGTCTCTCTGTCTCTCTCCCTCTCTGTGGTTGCCCCTACTATAACATTGCTGTCCATTCTAAGTTGATCATACCCATTTGGTGACAAAACATACCCACCTCACACACACACACACGCACACACACACTGCATAACAGGTCATTCCTGGGCCCTAAACAAGCCCACACCTGATTGGCTAATTAAGGCAGAGTGAATAGTTAGGGAGTGTTGTCTAGCTCCAGACAAGATCCAATGATTTATTTTTGTTTGTCCAGAAAAAAGGTTTAGTTTAGTTTAGTTCTATTCAAACAAGCTCCAGAGAGACCTCTGCTTTCATAAACATTGACCGTGGGAGCAATGAAAGATGCTTATTTTTCATGTCATCAGGCATCACACACAAACACACACACACACACACACACACACACACACACACACACACACACACACACACACACACACACACACACACACACACACACACACACACACACACACACACACACACACACACACACACACACACACACACTTAAATCCCTAAGCGAGGACAATGTCTGCACATTTTACAATATGGCTTCTGCTGATGATTGGCGAGTTAATCTGATGCAAATTGGCCTTTTTTACTTTCTCTGATAGAGAGTGAGAGAGAGTGAGTGTGACTATGTGGTGGGTCATCCTGGTGGATGTGCAGCGAGAAGGCAGACAATTAAGGAAGATTCACTAGGAACCAAACGGAAGCAAACTAACAGAGTTTGGGAGGGACCAGCAAACTAACAGAGAGGGAGGGACCAGCAAACTAACAGAGAGGGAGGGACCAGCAAACTAACAGAGAGGGAGGGACCAGCAAACTAACAGAGAGGGAGGGACCAGCAAACTAACAGAGAGGGATGGACCAACAAACTAGCAGAGAGGGAGGGACCAGCAAACTAACAGAGATTAGGAGGGACAAACAAACTAACAGAGAGGGAGGGACCTACCTGAATTTGTCCAGTAAGAGATGCTTGTTTTAATTAGCATTTCCTTTTTTGCTAAACACTCTTTTACACTGTGCGCCAGATATATATATAAAAAAAACAATCTGACAGTAAAATTATTTTGAACGGTTGTCCATCTCGGAATTCCAAGTCCATTCTAGAGCTCCGACTTCTCTGACCTGAAGTACACTGACGTCACAATTTTCCCCAGTCTGAGGTATTTTTTGGTTGAGTTCCCAGTTGTCTTGAACACGCCAATAGATACAGCCTAATCTCGGAACCCAGAACCAAATTCTCACGTGAACACTGGCCTCCTGACTGCTAATTATGAAGGAAGAGACTAGATACAGCCAGCCATGCCTTAGTGAATGTATTTAGTCTGTAATGTCGTTTTCTTTATATGTCGGACCCAAGTAAGACTAGCTGTCGCCACTGGCGTCGGCTAATGGGGATCCTAATAAATAAAATAAATCTAAATCAGTCCCTCACTGTGCCATTTCCACCATTCAGCCACATTTCCTAGCATCAGCAGTCTTTTATAGATGCTTGACATATCATTTATAAGTCAAATCATGAATTGTGATGTAAAAGGTCCTTTGGTCTGGTTCTTTGTCCTGTGATATCCTACATATTCAACGGGGTTTGGATCTTACTTTTCTGTGAAATAAAGATTTAAGTGCCTTTGAACGGGGTGCGGTAGTAGGTGCCAGGCGCACTGGTTTGAGTGTGTGAAGAACTGCAACGCTGCTGGGTTTTTCACCCTCAACAGTTTCCCTTGTGTATCAAGAATTGTCCACCACCCAAAGGACATCCAGTCAATTTGACACAACTGTGGGAAGCATTGGTGTCCACATAGGGCCAGCATCCCTGTGGAACACTTTGGACACCTTGTAGTCCATCCTCCTGCATCTCACAGGGAGAGAGAGGATCAGAGCTGGCCCCACTATGGTGCTCTACCTCTGGGTTCTATCTTCCCTTGCTCCCCCTCTCTTCTCCTCTCCTCACCTCTCTCCACCTCTCCTCTCTTCCCCACAGCAGCTCTGATCTCCTATACCTTCAAAGGGTGACGTGCTTGGGAGGTGTGTGTGTGTGAGAGAGAGAGAGAGAGAGAGAGAGAGAGAGAGAGAGAGAGAGAGACAGAGAGACAGACAGACAGACAGACAGACAGACAGACAGACAGACAGACTCTGTATTTGTGTGTGGACTGTGTATGTATGCATGTGTGAGGGTGTGAGATAGAGAGAGAGTGTGTGCAGTGTGTCTGTACGTGTGCACTGTGTATTTGTGTTTGTGTATTTGTGCACTGTGTATGTGTGTGTCTGCGTATCTGTGTGTAAATATCATGCGTCCTGCTTTCAGGGTGTTTAACGAAGTAGGTTACCCTACACCGGAGGGCACTCAAATCCAACCCAAGCACTAAACACCAACATCACCGCCCTACTGTTTACTTAACTGTGTATGCTAGAAATATAGTTATTTAGTTATTCTTTATAAACATATCTTAGAGCTTGGCCTTAGCATATATCTGATGTACAATTCATTTTTTACCAGGCTTATTTCTGATCAAAGGATTGGAAGACTTTGCATAATTGTATTGATTTTTCTTTCTTGGTATGGTGTTTCAATCTCGGCCCTACTGTAGGTGAGACATTTTTTCAGGAGCGGAGTGAATTGTTCTTCTTCTGTACTAAGAGGATTGGAAAAAACAATGCTGAATCTCAATTGCATATACCTCATGTCCTCTCTCCAAGCCTCCTTCTAAAAAAACGATTGGATGAGAAAGCCAGAGGTCCTTCCTCTCTGACCTTCTCCTCCAATGGGTATTGAGAAGGAAGCGAGGAGAGAGGATGTGAGGAGTATGTAATTGAGATTCTCCCCTGAAATTCCTTGTGTGCTTCTTGCCTCCTCAAAAGCCATTGGAGGTCTGGGAGGAGGAACCTCTGATCTGATGTTCCAATATGCTTGGAGAAGGATATGAGGAGGGAGGACATGAGGAATCAAGAAACTGCATTTGTGATTCACTCCAAGAGTGTTGCACAGGGAGGCATCATTCTTGACTTGAGGAAATGCATTGTTGGAGGGTTTTATTATTAGCCTATAGGACTGTGCCCTGCAGTCGCCTACACTCCTTATAGGACCAAAAATGGGTTCCATCACTTCCTTCATATATGCTAAGAATACCACTCAAACAGATCCACAGATGATGCAATCTCCATTGCACTCCACACTGCTCTTTCCCACCTGGACAAAAATAACACCTACATGAGAATGCTATTAATTGACTACAGCTCAGCATTCAACACCATAGTGCCTATCACTAAGCTAAGGATCCGTTCAACTCCCTCTTTTACACTGCTGCTACTCTCTGTATATCCTCTATGCACACTTTAACTATACCGACATATGTTTTGAGGTTGAGAACCCTGCAGCCCTCCAGTTGTCATTTCAATTCCAACCATTCCATCCATTTTTTCCAGCACCCAACCTGGGATTCAAACCGGCCACCTTTCGGCTACAGGTCCAACTCCTTAGCTACTGGGCTACCTAACGCCAGTATAGTGTCGGTTGTTGCCTGACTGGTTCCAGAAATGAAGACAAAATGCTATGCAGACATAATTATTATGATTAGGCAGGGCAAAGCCATTTGAGTGATTTCTTGTATATCATCAAAATATATAAATCGTAGCACCTTTTTAGACTCATTCATCAGTTTTTTACCTGATGAAGTACAATCCCATTGGAAATGAATGTTGAAAATTCAATTTATATTCCTAAAATGTAAGTTGTAAATCACGCTGTCGCTGCCTCCTGTTGACAAGACATGGTAGACATTTGATAAATAGCCCAATGTCAAAACACAGTTTTAACGTGTCCAAATCAATAACGATTCGGGATTATATTGAAAACCTAAACGTAAAATGTACTATCTACACATACAGTACCAGTTTAAAGTTTGGACACACCTACTTATTCAAGTACTCTCTCTCTCTTTTCTGATACCCATACTAGACCCACATATTCCATTTAGTACAGTATGGACTGCTATGGGCTATCTATTCTGACAGTACATTTGTGAAAATTTAAACAAAACATACTTTTTTAATTCAACAAAGCTGGGATCTCATTCCTCTGTTTGAATCTTTAACCAGACCCGTCACCCATCATTTTGTCAGCAGCATCGTCCAGGGGTCTCAGGAGCAACATCTGACTGGAGAGGAGGAGTAAAAGATTGCATCTGCAATGTAGGACAGAAAGCTCTAGAGGACACACTTTACATCCAGTCAACCCGTTGAGTGTGATTTGTTTTTCAGCTAAATCCCACCAGGTCTTTCCACAGTGGCCCGGGTGCTCCAACAGGTGTTGTTCTGTTGTCAATAAAAACACATGCACCGTCATCAGCCAGTTAGTTTGTATGGCTTTTGGGACCAAAGGTTAGCACATATAAACACATAGAATCAAATTATTAGGCCAATCTTTCAAATTATTAGGCCAAACACCAGAAACCATAATCTTCACACATTATGTTCCACGTAATGTTATTAGCGGACTAGAAATCAATGCTGGTTAGCATTAAGCGGATTGATTGTGCCGCGGAAGAACGGATTCATAATTCTGTTTACCGGTGGAGGGGGTGAAATGAGCGAGGGGTCTAGTGGAGCGGAGCGGCGCTGTGTGTGTGTGTGTGTCTGTGGTGAGGTAACCCATCTGTCCACTGCGGAGCTCCTGTCTTGCTGGAGTGCTTATCAGGGTTAGAGAGAGAAGAAGGGTGGAGGGAGGGGAGGTATGAGGAGAATGGTAAATCTGTGTCTGGGTTTAAAAAGATACTGTCTGTTCGTGATGCATTACAGCTCTTCTCTCTCTCTCTCTCTCTCTCTCTCTCTCTCTCATTTATGGGGTTTTATTGGCATAGGAAACATGTTAACATTGACAAAGCAAGTTAACTAGATAATAAACAAAAGTGAAATAAACAATAAAAATGTACAGTAAACACTACACTCACAGAAGTTCCAAAATAATAAAGACATTTCAAATGTCATATTATGTATATACAGTGTTATAATGATGTGCAAATAGTTAAAGTGGTTTGTATTTACTATGGTGTTTGTTCTTCACTGGTTGCCTTTTTCTTGTGACAACAGGTCACAAATCTTGCTGCTGTGATGTTTATGGAAGTTTATCAAAATTGGATTTGTTTTTCGAATTGGTTGTGGGTCTGTGTAATCTGAGGGAAATATGTTTCTCTAATATGGTCAGACATTTGGGAGGAGGTTAGGAAGTGCAGCTCAGTTTCCACCTCATTTTGGGCAGTGTGCATATAAGCTGTCTTCTCTCTCTCTGTCCCTCTTTCGCTCTCCGAGTCTCTCTCGCTCCCCTGATACTAAATCCCAAGTTCAAATATTTGAGTGGAAAAAGAGATTAGCTAAGCGACTGATCAGCCAAATATTCTGCCAATGTCTCTACCTGACACATTCACTGAGTAGACAGACAGACAGACAGACAGACAGACAGACAGACAGACAGACAGACAGACAGACAGACAGTGTTGTTAGGATGATGGAGTCTTCTCAGTACTCAGAGAACTCAGACTAGTTCAAAAGACTGATACAGGGGCCTGATCAGGAGTGCATAACATCACAGAACCTTCACATTGAAATATATTGCATACAACAGATAGTATGTTGTGCTCCTTCCCGGGCAGTACAGATAATATTTGCTACCGCGGATGATGTCTTTCCTGTAGAATAGGGGATTGTGTTATCTCTATTCATTACATTTCTATCTGCAACTTTGTAAATGTTTGACCTGGATGAATGACCACAGCACAGGACTGTATCAGTGGTTCACAAGGTCACAACCTTTGACCCCTTACCTGAGGATTGGATCACCTTCACTACAGTTGATCCCTCCTCGAGAGATGAATCAGGGGATCTACTCCAATTGGAGAGGATTAAACACACGCACATATGCACACACACACACTCACTCACTCACTCACTCACTCACTCACTCGCAGTGTGTCTGTGTGTGTTTAACCAATTCATTTATGCAGCGCTCCCAAACCACTGTGTGTGAGAGTGTGTCTCCTACCACAAGTGTGTGTGTATTTAACCTCATCCCCTACACAGCTCTTGTTCCCCAAATAAATGTGCCCTACCTTGAAAAATAGCTGTTTTTTCTGTACGCTCAATTTCATTTGCCCTCCAGAGTTTGGTCCCCTGACAGGCATGCTGTAGGAATGTAATGGACTGTTGCTCCTCACTAGTTGAAACACAATTATTCACTCGCTCCATTCATCCATAAAGACCTATCTCTGTGAAAAGCAGTTAGGAGAATATTTTTAATTGCGTTCGCTTGAGCCGCAACATCATTTGTGATGTCAGAGCAATGGCTTCCGTAGGGAAGGCAATGAAATGTGGGGTTACTTTGGACACGCACGCACACGCACACACCCTTGCTTTGTTTTGGGTTAAGCCAAATGAACAGAGCCAGCGGTGTCTTGAGCTGCTGTTGATAATTATCCTTAGTTTAATTCACATCCACATATAACAACTAGCCCTCGGTGGCCAGACAAACAAATTACTCAATTCATTTTCAATGCAGTTACGGAAAACTTTTGTGGTGTGTGTGTTTGTTAGTTTGTTTGTGTGTGTGTGTGTTGGAGAGTGTGTATATATGTGTGTGTGTGTGTGTGTGTGTGTGTATACAGTGCCATAAGTATTCAGATACTTTGCTATGAGACTTGAAATTGAGCTCAGGTGCATCCTGTTTCCATTGATCATCCTTGAGATGTTTCTACAACTTGATTGGAGTTCACCTGTGGTAAATTCAATTGATTGGACATGATTTGGAAAGGCACACACCTGTCTAAGGTCCCACAGTTGACAGTGCATGTCAGAGTAAAAACCAAGCCATGAGGTCGAAGGAATTGTCTGTAGAGCTCAGAGACAGGATTGTGTCGAGGCACCGATCTGGGGAAGGGTACCAAAAAATGTCTGCAGCATTGAAGGTCCCCAAGAGTACAGTACATCATTCTGGGGCGGCAGGGTAGCCTAGTGGTTAGAGCGTTGGACTAGTAACCGGAAGGTTGCAAGTTCAAATCCCCGAGCTGACTAGGTACAAATCTGTCGTTCTGCCCCTGAACAGGCAGTTAACCCACTGTTCCTAGGCCGTCATTGAAAATTTGTTCTTAACTTGCCTAGTTAAATAAAGGTTAAAAAAAATGTAAAAAATTCTTAAATGGAAGAAGTTTTGAACAACAAAGACTCTTGGCCAAACTGAACAATTGGGGGAGAAGGGCGTTGGTCAGAGAGGTGACCAAGAACCCAATGGTCACTCTGACAGAGCTCTAGAGTTCCTGTGTAGAGATGGAAGAACCTTCCAGAAGTACAACCATCTCTGCAGCACTCCGCCAATCAGGCCTTTATGGTAGAATGGCCAGACGAAAGCCACTCCTCAGTAAAAGGCACAAGACAGCCCGCTTAGAGTTTGCTAAAGGTACCTAAAGACTCTCTGACCATGAGAAACAAGATTCTCTGGTCTGATGAAACCAAGATTGAAGTCTTTGGCCTGAATGCTAAGCTTCACGTGCCTACATTGAAGCATGGTGGTGGAAGCATCAAGCTGTGGGGTTGTTTTCTGTGGCAGGGACTGGGAGACTAGTCAGGATCGAGGCAAAGATGAACAGAGATCCTTGATGAAAACCTTCTCCAGAGCGCTCAGGACCTCAGACTGGGGCGAAGGTTCACCTTCCAACAGGACAACTACCCTAAGCACACAGCCAAGACAATGCAGGAGTGGCTTCGGGACAAGTCTCGGAATCTTCTTGAGTGGCTCAGCTAGAGCCCGGACTTGAACCCGATCGAACATCTCTGGAGAGACCTGAAAATAGCTATGCAGCAATGCCCCGCATCCAACCTGACAGAGCTTGAGAGGATATGCAGAGAAGAATGGGAGAAACTCCCCAAATACAGGTGTGCCAAGCTTGTAGTATCATACCCAAGAAGACTCAAGGCTGTAATCACTGCCAAAGGTGCTTCAACAAAGTACTGAGTAAAGGGTCTGAATACTTATGGAAATGTGATATTGTAGTTTTTATTTGTAATAAATTAGCAAAAAGTTATGAAAACCTGTTTTTGCTTGGTCATTATGGGGTATTGGGTGTAGATTGATGAGGGGGGAAAACAATTGAATCCATTTTAGAATAAGGCTGTAACATAACAACATGTGGACAAAGTCAAGGGGTCTGAAAACTTTCCCAATACACTGTATATCTGTGTGTATCTCTGTGTGTGTCTCTGTGTGTGTCTCTGTGTGTGTCTCTGTGTGTGTCTCTGTGTGTGTCTCTGTGTGTGTCTCTGTGTGTGTGCGTGAATAACACATTAGAGTAGATAAGGTGTAGAGATCCGTTCTCCCCCAGTGCTGGTTAATTGAATCAGAGAAAGGAGGGAGTGAAGGAAGGATAGAATGGGGGGGATATAAAGAGGAAGAAAATAGATGAAGAAAGACGGAGAAAACAAAGGTCAGTGAGATGGAGGGAGAGAAAGGTTTTCCCCCTTGTTGTGTGTCAGTGAGATGGAGGGAGAGAAAGGTTTTCCCCCTTGTTGTGTGTCAGTGAGATGGAGGGAGAGAAAGGTTTTCCCCCTTGTTGTATTTAAACAGTACGGCTGAGATCTCACCGCTATTAATACAGTACCATCGAGATCTCACCTCTATTAATACAGTACCATCGAGATCTCACCTCTATTAATACAGTACCATCGAGATCTCACCTCTATTTAAACAGTACGACTGAGATCTCACCTCTATTTAAACAGTACGGCTGAGATCTCACCTCTATTTAAACAGTACGCCTGAGATCTCCCCTCTATTTAAACAGTACGACTGAGATCTCCCCTCTATTTAAACAGTACGACTGAGATCTCCCCTCTATTTAAACAGCACCACAGAGATCTCCCCTCTATTTAAACAGCACCACGGAGATCTCCCCTCTATTAATACAGTACCACCAAGATCTCACCTCTATTTAAACAGTACGACTGAGATCTCCCCTCTATTTAAACAGTGCGACTGAGATCTCCCCTCTATTTAAACAGCACCACGGAGATCTCCCCTCTATTAATACAGTACCACCAAGATCTCACCTCTATTTAAACAGTACGACTGAGATCTCCCCTCTATTAATACAGTACCACCAAGATCTCACCTCTATTTAAACAGCACCACGGAGATCTCCCCTCTATTAATACAGTACCATCGAGATCTCACCTCTATTAATACAGTACCACCAAGATCTCACCTCTATTTAAACAGTACGACTGAGATCTCCCCTCTATTTAAACAGCACCATCGAGATCTCACCTCTATTAATACAGTACCACCAAGATCTCACCTCTATTTAAACAGTACGACTGAGATCTCCCCTCTATTTAAACAGCACCATCGAGATCTCACCTATATTTAAACAGCACCACGGAGATCTCCCCTCTATTTAAACAGCACCACGGAGATCTCCCCTCTATTTAAACAGTACGCCTGAGATCTCCCCTCTATTTAAACAGTACGGCTGAGATCTCCCCTCTATTTAAACAGTACGCCTGAGATCTCCCCTCTATTTAAACAATACGCCTGAGATCTCCCCTCTATTTAATCAGTACGACTGAGATCTCCCCTCTATTTAAACAGTACCATCGAGATCTCACCTCTATTTAAACAGCACCACGGAGATCTCCCTTCTATTTAAACAGTACGACTGAGATCTCCCCTCTATTTAAACAGCACCACAGAGATCTCCCCTCTATTTAAACAGTACGACTGAGATCTCCCCTCTATTTAAACAGCACCACGGAGATCTCCCCTCTATTTAAACAGTACGACTGATATCTCCCCTCTATTTAAACAATACGACTGAGATCTCCCCTCTATTTAAACAGTACGACTGAGATCTCCCCTCTATTTAAACAGTACCATCGGGATCTCACCTCTACTAATACAGTACGACTGGCACTGTCTAACGAGATGCATCTCGGAAGTATAGTAGCTCTATACCTGGGATTAGACACACTCACATATGCACACACTAACCCTCACTAGGACCCTATGGACACAAGGGAAGGATTCCACTTTAGACTATTGGGACCCACTCCATGGCACATGACACTCCTCAGAGCTGTGACAGTGTGTATTCAAGTAATCTTCTGTCAGGCTCTCTACTGGGTGATTATTACCAGTCCTTACCATCTGTCACTGAGCATGCTAATGCCTGTCTCTACATATGCTTTGACAACTGTGAGAACACATGCTTAAGGGTTAGCGTATAGTGCAGGAGTCTCCAAATGCAACGGTCCTGGAGAAATGCTGGGGGTGCAGGATTTCGTTCTAGCTCGTCAGTAGCACACCTGACTCAACCACCTGAACCAGACTGAAGACCAAAACAGTAGTTGGTTATTTGTATCAGGTGTTTTAGTGCTGAGATTGAATTGAAGCCGGCACACAGCTATTTGGTATACAGGTATAACTGCTATAGGAGGTTAGATGTGACAACTCTGCTGGTACGTCAGCCTGTAGCGACACTACCTGTATCCTCTGGTCTTCTCTCTTCCTGCCGAGCCAGAAGTCAGGCTGTAGCGACACTACCTGTATCCTCGGGTCTTCTCTTTTCCTGTCGAGCCAGAAGTCAGGCAGTAGCGACACTACCTGTATCCTCGGGTCTTCTCTCTTCCTGCCGAGCCAGAAGTCAGGCTGTAGCGACACTACCTGTATCCTCTGGTCTTCTCTCTTCCTGCCGAGCCAGAAGTCAGGCAGTAGCGACACTACCTGTATCCTCGGGTCTTCTCTCTTCCTGCCGAGCCAGAAGTCAGGCAGTAGCGACACTACCTGTATCCTCTGGTCTTCTCTCTTCCTGCCGAGCCAGAAGTCAGGCAGTAGCGACACTACCTGTATCCTCTGGTCTTCTCTCTTCCTGCCGAGCCAGAAGTCAGGCAGTAGCGACACTACCTGTATCCTCTGGTCTTCTCTCTTCCTGCCGAGCCAGAAGTCAGGCAGTAGCGACACTACCTGTATCCTCGGGTCTTCTCTCTTCCTGCCGAGCCAGAAGTCAGGCAGTAGCGACACTACCTGTATCCTCGGGTCTTCTCTCTTCCTGCCGAGCCAGAGGTCAGGCAGTAGCGACACTACCTGTATCCTCGGGTCTTCTCTCTTCCTGCCGAGCCAGAAGTCAGGCAGTAGCGTGTGTACGTGTACCTACAGGTGCGTGAGTGCCAGTGAGGCATCTTGGGAGTTTGATGTGTGCGCACGTGTGTGTGTGTGTGTGTGTGTGTGTGTGTGTGTGTGTGTGTGTGTGAGTGAGTGAGTGAGTGAGTGAGTGAGAGAGAGAGAAGGACGTGATGGTGTGAGGGAAGAGTCCCATCTATCCACAGGCCATACATGCTGTCATGAGCAACTGTTTAAATGACGTGTGTGTGTGTTTGTGTGTGTGTTTGTCTGTGTGTTTGTGTGTCTGTGTGTTTGTGTGTGTGTTTGTCTGTGTGTTTGTATGTGTGTGTGTTTGTCTGGGTGTTTGTCTGTGTGTGTGTTTGTCTGTGTGTTTGTATGTGTGTATTCCAAGACATTTAAATGCTTCCCCTTAAACCACCCGAGTGTTGCTTTAGCAGGATGCTTAGGGTCATTGTCCTGCTAGAAGGTGAACCTCCACCCTAGTCTCAAATCTGTGGACGTCTGAAACAGGTTTCCCTCAAGAATTTCCCTGTATTTAGCACCATCCATCATTCCTTCAATTCTGACCAGTGTCTCAGTCCCTGGTGATGAAAAACATCCCCACAGCATGATGCTGCCTCCACCACCATGCTTCACTGTGGGGATGTTGGGTTTGCGCCAAACATAGTGTTTTCCTTGATGGCCAAAAAGCTCAATTTTAGTTTCATCTGACCAGATTACTTTCTTCCATATGTTCGGGGAGTCTCCCACATGCCTTTTGGTGAACACCAAACGTGTTTGCTTATTTTTTTCTTTAAGCAGTGGCTTTTTTCTGTCCACTCTTCCGTAAAGCCCAGCTCTGTGGAGTGTATGGCTTAAAGTGGTCCTTTGGACACATACTCCAATCTCTGCTGTGGAGCTTTGCAGCTCTTTCAGGATTATCTTTGGTCTCTTTGTTGCCTCTCTGATTAATGCCCTCCTTGCCTGCTTCGTGAGTTTTGGTGGGCGGCCCTCTCTTGGTAGGTTTTGTTGTGGTGCCATAGTCTTTCAATTTTTTGATAATGGATTTAATGGTGCTCTGTGGGATGTTCAAATTGTCATGTATTTTTTTTTAACCCAACCCTGATCTGTACTTCTCGACAACGCTGTCCCTGACCTGTTTGGAGAGCTCCTTGGTCTTCATCGTGCCGCTTGTTTGGTGGTGTTGCAGACTCTGGGGCCTTTCAGAACAGGTGTATATATACTGAGATCCTGTGACAGATCATGTGACAGTTAGATTGCACACAGGTGGACTTTATTTAACTAATTATGTGACTTCTGAAGGTAATTGGTTGCACCAGATCTTATTTAGGGGCTTCATAGCAAAGGGGAGGGGCTTCATAGCAAAGGGGAGGGGCTTCATAGCAAATGGGAGGGGCTTCATAGCAACGGGGAGGGGATTCATAGCAAAGGGGAGGGGCGTCATATCAAATGGGAGGGGCTTCATAGCAAATGGGAGGGGCTTCATAGCAAAGGGGAGGGGCTTCATAGCAAAGGGGGTGAAAACATACTGTATACACGCACCACTTTTCTGTTTTTTTATATTTTTGAAGATTTTGAAAAAAAAAATATATAACTTCACTTATTTTTACTAATCTGTGTATGTTTATTACATTAAATAACAAATAAAATCCATTTAAATTACAGGTTGTAATGCAAGAAAATAGATAAAAAACAGCAAGGGGGATGAATTACATTTTTATTTATTTATTTTATTTCCCTGCTCACAGACAGCTCCTATTTTACAGTGTATGAAGGAGAGTGAGAGAGAGAGCCAAGGTGGCAGGAGAATACTATTTTTAACACTTTTAGTCTTTTTCACAAGCATGCACATACACACATACACACACACACAGACACACAGTGCACGTATGCATACACACACACACATGCACAAGCATATGCTAGTACACGTACACACGCGATCGTCACAGGAGGCTGTTGAGGGGAGGATGGCTCGTAACAATGCTGGAATGGAGTAAATGGAATGACATCAACAACATGGTGTTTATTTAGCATTCCGTTTATTTCATTTCCAGCTATAAGCCCGTCCTCCCCAATTAAGTTGCAACCAGCCACCTGTGGCGGGCACATAACTTTGTCGTTGATTTGTGGTTGATTCCAGGTCTGCGTACACAAAACAGGTCTCTATGCTAGGACACAAAATATAATTGTTTCTTATCTTACATCAGCGGACCTCGTGTCAGAAAATCACAGATCATTTTCTTCAGAAGGATACAGAAGAATCTATATGACTTATGTACATCTGTAAATTGAAAATGTGTATTTTTTTTCTCCATATCCCAACTCTCTCTGAAACACCCTCAGATATTGGGGTAACAGCCAGGTTCCACAGTAGTTAAAGCCTTTCCTTTGTGATGTATGGATAATGCTTTTCTCTGGCTGTTCCTACATGTGGAGGATAACCATTTATATTGATTAGGAGTAAATGCAGTGTTGTTCCCATGGGTTTTGGCTCTAACTCTCTCCCAAAGCATCTCAGCTCCTAAACGAACCTTGGCACTTCTCATTTACACAAACTAACTGTGTGTGTGTGTGTGTGTGTGTGTGTGTGTGTTTTTTATTTGTTCATCTCTTGATGCACAAGAAGAAAAAATACCTTAAAAGCATTTCATCTGGTGTGATCACATGTATGCTGTAATTGATTATTCAATATACAGCAATATAACAGACAACAGGCACACACAAACAAACACACAGACACACACACAGACACACACACACACAAACACACAGACACGTCCTAATCAAAGCCCAGATCTCAATCCAATTGAGAATCTGTGGTATGAAAAAGATCACTGTACACCAGCGGAACCCATCCAACTTGAAGGAGCTGGAGCAGTTTTGCCTTGTGGAATGGGCAAAAATCCCAGTGGCTAGATGTGCCAAGCTTATAGAGACATACGCCAAGAGACTTGCAGCTTTTTTTTTGTCTTATTTCTTGTTTGCTTCACAATAATAAAAATATTTTGCTTCTTCAAAATCGTAGGCATGTTATGAAAATCAAATGACACAAACCCCTCAAATCCATTTTAATTTCAGGTTGTAAGGCAGCAAAGTGGGAAAATGCCAATGGGGGTGAATACTTTCTCATACCACTGTACATGTCATCAGTTCCTCCCCAACTCTGTCTGAGTGCTGACTATCCTCACCTGAACTAAAACTCTGATTCAATCCCTTATTTCCAGAGTGGAGAGGACATAGGAAGACACCACTTACCTTGACAGCATACAGTGTCCATTTTAGGACACTCAAAAGGGGTAATGATTGGCGGAAGGAGGTGAGGTATGTCCTAAACTGTAGCAACTAAAGCCGATGCTGTGAAACTTTTATTTATTTGATTTAATTCATTTGTCCCTCATAATTCACTGGGCTTAAAAGAGCAGCAATTAAACCTGAACACACACTCTCTCTCTCTCTGTGTCTCTGTGTCTCTGTGTCTCTGTCTGTCTGTCTGTCTGTCTCTCTGTCTCTCTGTCTCTCTGTCTCTCTGTCTCTCTGTCTCTCTGTCTCTGTGTCTCGCTCTCTCTTTCTCTCCTGGCACCCTGGATCCATCGACCCACAGGTTACCATGGCAACTGCTCCCCTTCTCTCCATCTATCTCCCTCCCTCTCTCTTGGTTTGCTTCTCACATCGTCTTCCTCTCTCCCTCTCTCTGTTAATCTTTCACAAACACATACCTACACACTGAAGAAGGCTGCAAAGCTGAAACGTATGCTATCCCTGATGCAGTGAAAATATTTTTTTTAATAAAAAAATGAAGTAAGCTTTTTCTTTTTGAGTGCCGACCATCACACTTTTTTGCTTATCCTCTGCCTCTTTCTCTCTCTCTCTCTATTTCTCGCTTACTCCATCTCTCTCTCTCTCTCGCTCTCTGTCCCTCTCTCTTTCTCTTCTTCCCTCTCTCTATCTCTCTCCCCCTTTCTCTTCCTCTCTTCCCCTCTCTCGCTCTCTTCCTCCCTTTCTCCCCCTCTGTCTCTTTCTCCCCAGCTCCTCTCCCTTTTAGCCCTGTCTCTATCCTGCTGCTTCCAGCATGAAATCAAATGTCAGGTTTGAGCATGCATAGAGAAGGAAGGTTAGGGAGACTGGGGAGAGATGGGGGGGGGGGGGGGGGGGGTGAGGAGGTGGAGGGAGGGGGAGTACTGGTCAGACAGATATGGCACTGTCCAGAGGCATCAGCCGCTCCGAGAACGAGAACAATGTACTGAGCAAGTGTCAAATTGGGGGGAAGACATACAACATTATAAAACCAACCAAGGAGGCCTTACAGAGTACCTAGATCTTCTGCACAGATTATGTCAGACCTGGGCCCTGACAGTAAATCTCAGTAAGACAAAAATAATGGTATTTCAAGAGTTGCCAGGACCACAAATATAAATTCCATCTAGGCACTGTTGCCCTAGAGCACACAAAAAAAACTATACATACCTCGGCCTAAACATCGGCGCCACAGGTAATTTCCACAAAGCTGTGAACGATCTGAGAGACAAGGCAAGAAGGGCCTTCTATGCCATCAAAAGGAACATAAAATTAGACGAATTAGGATCTGGCTAAAAACACTTGAATCAGTTTTAGAACCCATTGCTCTTTACAGTTTTGAGGTCTGGGGTACGCTCACTAACCAAGAATTCACAACATGGGACAAATGTCAAATTGAGACTGAATGCAGAACTCTGCAAAAATAAACTCTGTGTACTAATCAAAATCCATACATTTTAATTTGTCACATGCACATGTTAAGCATATGTTTTTGCGGGTGTAGTGAAATGCTTGTAAAACACCATATAATGCATGCAGAGCAGAATTAGGCCGAAACCCGCTAATTATCAAAATCCAGAATAGAGACATTCAATTCTACAACCACCTAAAAGGAAGTGATTCCCAAACCTTCCATAACAAAGCCATCACCTACGGAGAGATGAACCTGGAGAAGAGTCCCCTAAGCAAGCTGGTCCTGGGGCTGTCCCCTAAGCAAGCTGGTCCTCTGCTCACAAACACAAACAGACCCCACAGAGCCCCAGGACAGAAACGCTATTAGACCCAACCAAATCATGAGAAAACAAAAAGATAATTACTTGACACATTGGAAAGAATTTACAAAAAAAACAGAGCAAACTAGAATGCTATTTGGCCCTAAACAGAGAGTACACAGTGGCAGAATACCTGACCACTGTGACTGACCCAAACTTAAGGAAAGCTTTGACGATGTACAGACAGTGAGCATAGCCTTGATATTGAGAAAGGCCGCCATAGGCAGACATGGCTCTCAAGAGAAGACAGGCTATGTGCACACTGCCCACAAAATGAGATGGAAACTGAGCTGCACTTCCTAAACTCCTGCCAAATCTATGACCATATTAGAGACACATATTTCCCTCAGATTACACAGACACACAAAGAAGAAGGGAAAGGGCAGTGTGGAGTGCGATTGAGATAGCGTCATCTGTGGATCTGTTGGGGCGGTATGCGAATTGGAGTGGGTCTAGAGCAGGGGTGTCAAAGTCAAATGGACGGAGGGCCAAATAAAAAAATCAGCTACAAGACGAGGGCCGGACTGTTCGAATGTTCATTGAAAAATTTTTAAATGACGCATATAGTCTAGTGAACCTAATTGAACCTACTGAAAACCTAACAAATATATTACAATATGATCAGATAAATAAAGCAATATTTTCTTATGGCTCTGTCAGTAATCTTTAATTTTCAACAGACACAAAAGACAAATTTCCTTTATATAAATATCCCCATAACATGAACATTAAATGAAAGAAACCGGTATTCAAGGCACCATCAGTAGACTATATTTTCTATTTTAGCAAAAGTGGGCTAAATTTACTTCAAAGAAAAAACAATAATAGCAATTTTCTATCATCCACTCAACTGAAATATTTTAAAAATATAATTGGATTGAAATACAAAAAAATAAAGTGCAAAAATCTATTAATCAAAAACAACACTTTGTTTAAGGAGAAGTAACATGCAGTGAAAACAAATATTAAATTTTAACTTTTAAACTTGAACTGAGTAAAAACTCTAAATATGTGATTGCACAGTAATGTTCACTTGTTTGAGGTTGAGGGTGATACTTGGTGGTGTCCCATCTTTTCCACAAGTTCATCAATGTTCGGGGTAAGGCTCTGAGCTGAAGAAATCCTCAGAATTGAGTGGAGGTGTTCAGCAGTAAGTCGACTTCTGTGTGATGTTTTGTTCAGGTTCATCAAAGAAAACAGTTGTTCACACAGGTATGTGCTGCCAAACATAGACAACGTTTGAGCAGCCTGGATGCGCAGCTGGGGCATTGTGCCGGGGAGGAAACGGGCGAACTCCGCAGCACCCACTGCCGCATATTTTGCCCTCAGTGCATCATTGCATTGGAGGTCAATCAACTCCATTTGGAGGTTTGGTGGTGAGCTTTCCACGTCAACAGCAAATGGGTTACCGAGCAGTTCCAACCTGCTTTTTTGTGCTTCAAAGTCAGCAAATCGGCGTCGAAAGTCAGCGGCAAGCATACCTATTTTATCAGCCAACTGTGTGCTCGGGAACGCACTGGTAGAGAGCTTCTCTTTCATGGTCTGGCAGCTGGGAAAGTGGCTCAAATTTTCTTTCCGCATCTGCGTCTCCCACAGAGTCAGTTTGGTTTTAAATGCCTTCACTGTACTGTACATATCAGAGATGACACGATCCCGACCCTGCAGCTGCAAGTTTATTGCATTCAGATGACTCGTAATGTCACACAGAAAAGCCATTTCACACAGAAACATTTCGTCTCGGAGTTGTGTTGTGTCTTTCCCTTTGCTGTCCAAGAACAGACAAATCTCCTCACGAAGCTCGAAACATCTTTGAAGCACCTTTCCCTGGCTTAGCCATCGCACCTCTGTGTGATAAGGCAAATCACCATGCTCCGTTTCTAACTCCGTCAGAAATGCCTTGAACTGGCGGTGATTCAAACCTTTGGCTCTGATAAAGTTAACTGTGCGCGTGATGATGCTCATTACATGCTCCATTTTCAAGGCTTTACCGCACAACGCTTCCTGGTGTATGATACAATGATAAGCTGTCAGCTCACCTGTCGCGTTTTCCTCTTGCATCTTTTCCCGTATCTTCGCCACCAGTCCGCTCCTGTGTCCACACATCGCAGGTGCTCCGTCGGTTGTCAAACCCACGAGTTTTTCCCAAGGCAGCTCCATCTCATTTACACATCTTGACACCTCTTCATACAAATCATGCCCCGTAGTTGTGCCATGCATAGGACGTAAAGCCAAAAACTCCTCTGTCACGCTTAGGTTGGAGTCCACTCCGCGGATGAAAATTGACAACTGGGCAATGTCAGAAATGTCGGTGCTCTCATCCACAGCCAAGGAATATGCAATAAAATCTTTTCCCTTTTTCACAAGCTGCTCTTTTAGATTGATGGACAACTGGTCTACTCTCTCGGCAATGGTGTTTCTGCTCAGACTCACATTTAAAAAGAGTTGCCTTTTTTCTGGGCAAACTTCGTCACAAACTTTAATCATGCAGTTTTTGATGAAATCCCCCTCCGTAAATGGCCGGGCTGATTTAGCGATCTCTTCTGCCAAAATAAAACTGGCCTTGACAGTTGCGTCCGCGTGTGTGTCCGCGTGTTTCGTTTCATAATGTCGTCTCAGATTATACTCTTTCAGTACCGCCACACTTTCTCCACACAGAAGACACACAGGTTTTCCAGCTACCTTCGTGAACATATACTCCGACTCCCACCTTGTTTGAAACCCCCGGTTCTCAGTATCCACCTTCCGTTTTGCCATTTTTGATGGGTATCTGAAAGTTAATTTTACTGTGATGCTGACGACTGCTGTGCCAATAAATATTGAAATGAAGCAGCCTACTGCTCGGTGCGTCACCTTTGCATTGTGGGAAATGTAGTATTGGTGCGTGTAAAAGATCTGCGGGCTGCCGGCTTGCTGCGGGCCGGTTCTAATAATAAATCAAGATCATCCCAGGGGCCGTAAAAAACCTTCTTGCGGGCCGGATGTGGCCCGCGGGCCTTGACTCTGACATATGTGGTCTAGAGTTTCTGGTATGATGGTGTTGATGTGAGCCGTTTTTCAAAGCACTTCATGGCTACCGTGCTGATGCTACAGTGCCTTGCGAAAGTATTCGGCCCCCTTGAACTTTGCGACCTTTTGCCACATTTCAGGCTTCAAACATAAAGATATAAAACTGTATTTTTTTGTGAAGAATCAACAACAAGTGGGACACAATCATGAAGTTCAAACTTTTTTAACAAATCAAAAACTGAAAAATTGGGCGTGCAAAATTATTCAGCCCCCTTAAGTTAATACTTTGTAGCGCCACCTTTTGCTGCGATTACAGCTGTAAGTCGCTATCAGTTTTGCACATCGAGAGACTGACATTTTTTCCCATTCCTCCTTGCAAAACAGCTCGAGCTCAGTGAGGTTGGATGGAGATCATTTGTGAACAGCAGTTTTCAGTTCTTTCCACAGATTCTCGATTGGATTCAGGTCTGGACTTTGACTTGGCCATTCTAACACCTGGATATGTTTATTTTTGAACCATTCCATTGTAGATTTTGCTTTATGTTTTGGATCATTGTCTTGTTGGAAGACAAATCTCCGTCCCAGTCTCAGGTCTTTTGCAGACTCCATCAGGTTTTCTTCCAGAATGGTCCTGTATTTGGCTCCATCCATCTTTCCATCAATTTTAACCATCTTCCCTGTCCCTGCTGAAGAAAAGCAGGCCCAAACCATGATGCTGCCACCACCATGTTTGACAGTGGGCATGGTGTGTTCAGGGTGATGAGCTGTGTTGCTTTTACGCTAAACATAACGTTTTGCATTGTTGCCAAAAAGTTCAATTTTGGTTTCATCTGACCAGAGCACCTTCTTCCACATGTTTGGTGTGTCTCCCAGGTGGCTTGTGGCAAACTTTAAACAACACTTTTTATGGATATCTTTAAGAAATGGCTATCTTCTTGCCACTCTTCCCTAAAGGCCAGATTTGTGCAATATACGACTGATTGTTGTCCTATGGACAGAGTCTCCCACCTCAGCTGTAGATCTCTGCAGTTCATCCAGAGTGATCATGGGCCTCTTGGCTGCATCTCTGATCAGTCTTCTCCTTGTATGAGCTGAAAGTTTAGAGGGACGGCCAGGTCTTGATAGATTTGCAGTGGTCTGATACTCCTTCCATTTCAATATTATCGCTTGCACAGTGCTCCTTGGGATGTTTAAAGCTTGGGAAATCTTTTTGTATCCAAATCCGGCTTTAAACTTCTTCACAACAGTATCTCGGACCTGCTTGGTGTGTTCCTTGTTCTTCATGATGCTCTCTGCGCTTTTAACGGACCTCTGAGACTATCACAGTGCAGGTGCATTGATACGGAGACTTGATTACACACAGGTGGATTGTATTTATCATCATTAGTCATTTAGGTCAACATTGGATCATTCAGAGATCCTCACTTAACTTCTGGAGAGAGTTTGCTGCACTGAAAGTAAAGGGGCTGAATAATTTTGCACGCCCAATTTTTCAGTTTTTGATTTGTTAAAAAAGTTTGAAATATCCAATAAATGTTGTTCCACTTCATGATTGTGTCCCACTTGTTGTTGCTTTTTCACAAAAAAATACAGTTTTATATCTTTATGTTTGAAGCCTGAAATGTGGCAAAAGGTCGCAAAGTTCAAGGGGGCCGAATACTTTCGCAAGGCACTGTATGCATTGACAATCGAGAGGCTTTGAAGCCACCGGTCGGCCACATTAACACTCCCCAGTAGTAGCAGTCCTCCATAGGAATCAATGGAATTATACGGTATTTCAATGTAATGTTTCTAGGACAAAATTACATGTGTTTGAGTATTTTTTGTTGTAGTGGGTGGGGACAGTAACGTTTGTCATTTCAAAAATGTTTACTTTAAGGAAAACATTTTCATATATTTATTATTATTTTTATTATTTTTAGCTCACATAATATAAATGTAAAATGATGAATTAAGAGGTCTGTAATAGAATAAACAGGGCAAAAACAAATGTAGACATTAATACATGCTTTTCTATAGCTCCCTAAATAGTCTTTACACTGGTGAGGCACGGTGTCTTCAACACAGCACTGTCATCACAGCATCTGTCATCTAGTGTATATATAAATCATTGGTATGCATGCTCTTTGGCTTATCTCCACAAGTCAACATCTGCCCATAAGTGACTTCAGCTGAGAGGTGTTGTGGAGAAATCTAAATGAAGTGAGAGGCAGAGAAGATGTTTTGTGGGGGAGGGAGAGGTGAAGAGATTGAATGACTATAGGAGTTGGTAAGACAGCTCTGGAAGTAGCAGGCTACATTATCACTGTGTCAGAGAGAATGTATTCAAATCCAATTTTATTAGTCACATGCGCCCAATACAGCAGGTGTAGACCTTACAGTGAAATGCTTACTTACGAGCCCCTAACCGACAGAGCAGTTTCAAAAAATACAGATTAGAATAAGAGATAAAAGTAACAAGTAGTTAAAGAGGTGCAGTAAAAACTAACAATATATACAGGGGGGTGCCGGTACAGAGTCAATGTGCGGGGGCACCGGTTAGTTGAGGTAGTATGTACATGTAGGTAGAGTTAATTAAAGGGAATATGCATAGATGACAACAGAGAATGGCAGAGATGTGGAGAGGTGGAGGGCAGCAATGTGAATAGTCTGGGTAGCCATTTGACTAGATGTTCAGGAGTGTTATGGCTTGGGGGTAGAAGCTGTTTAGAAGCCTCTTGGACCTAGACTTGGTGCTCTGGGTACTGCTTGCCGTGTGGTAGCAGCGAGAACAGTCTATGACTAGGTTGGCTGGAGTCTTTGACAATTTTCAGGGCCTTCATCTGACACCGCCTGGTATAGAGGTCCCGGATGGCTGGAAGCTTTGCCCCAGTGATGTACTGGGCCGTTCGCACTACTCTCTGTAGTGCCTTGTTGGTCGGAGGCCGAGCAGTTGCTATACCAGACAGTGATGCAACCAGTCAGGATGCTCTCAATGGTGCAACTGTAGAACCTTTTGAGGATCTGAGGACCCAGGCCAAATCTTTTCAGTCTCCTGAGGGGGAATAGGTTCTGTCATGCCCACTTCACGACTGTCATGGTATGTTTGGACCATGTTAGTTTGTTGATGATGTGGACACCAAGGAACTTCAAGCTCTCAACCTGCTCCATTACAGCCCCGTCAATGAGAATTGGGCCGTGCTTGGTTCTCTTTTTCCTGAAGTCCACAATAATCTCCTTTGTCTTGATCACATTGAGGGAGAGGTTGTTGTTCTGGCACCATACGGACAGGTCTGACCTCCCCCCTATAGGTTGCCTTGTTGTTGTGGGTGATCACTGTTGTCATCTGCAAATGTAATGATGGTGTTGGAGTCGTGCCTGGCCATGCAGTCATGACTGAACACTGAGTACAGGAGGGGGCTGAGCACTCACTCCTGATGGGCCCCTGTGTTAAGGATCAGCGTGGCGCTTGTGTTGTTACCTACCCTTACCACCTGGGAGTGGCCCGTCAGGAAGTCTAGGATCCAGTTGCAGAGGGAGGTGTTTAGTCCCAGGGTCCTTAGCTTATTGATGAGCTTTGAGTGCACTATGGTGTTGAACACTGAGCTGTAGTCAATGAATAGCATTCTCACATAGGTCTTCCTTTTGTCCAGGTGGGAAAGGGCAGTGTGGAATGCAATAGAGACTGCGTCATCTGTGGATCTGTTGGAGCAGTATGCAAGTTGGAGTGGAATTAGGGTTTCTGGGATACTGGTGTTGATGTGAGCCATGACCAGCCTTTTAAAGCACTTCGTGGCTACAGACGTGAGTGCTACTGGTCGGTAGTCATTTAGGCAGGTTACCTTAGTGTTCTTGGGCACAGGCACTATAGTGGTCTGCTTAAAATATGTTGGTATTACAGACTCAGACAGGTAGGGTTGAAAATGTCAGTGAAGACACTGTTACTACCAGTCTCTCATTCTCTTCATTTATTTTGATTTGTTTATTTTACCTTCATTTAACCAGGTAGGGCACTTAAGAACAAGTTCTCATTTACAACTGTGACCTGGCCAAGATAAAGCAAAGCAATGCGACGCAAACAACAACGCAGAGTTACAAATGGGATAAACAAACATGCAATCAAAAACGTAATAGAAATAAAAATTCACCTCATTCAAATTTTTGTTGTCTATTACCGTACATCATTAGTGTTGCCGTGAATGCAGTCAAACTCTCCCATACAGGTTGGACTGACGTTCCTCATTTGGCTTTTATAATTGAATGCAAATTACGTTGTTGTACCGAGAGGGAAGGGTGTGGCGGGACAATCTCTAAGTGTCTTATTGGAGAAAGTGTGTGTGTGTGTGTGTTTGTGTTTGTGTGTGTGTTTGTGTTTTTGTGTGTGTGTGTGTGTGTGTGTTTTTGTGTGTGTGTGTGTGTGTGTGTGTTTGTGTTTGTGTTCTGTCTGTCTGAATGAAACTAACAGCTCTGTCTTACAGGCTCATGCACGTACACACCCACACGCACATGTTTCTACTTAGAATAGTTCTTAGTGGAACGCATGATTCCACGAAGCATGAAACCATGGGAACAAAAAAATCAAATTCTAACAGATGGAAAATACAAGGACAACCAAGTTGAAAGCGCCATTGTGTACAAGCCTGCTGCTGAGAGATATACTGTATGGTAGCTGTCCTCATAGTCCACTTCTCAACGAATAGAGAGAGAACGTCATTCAATAAAAGAGTGATGGCTGTGCACATATATGTATGGTGAAGGTTGGATATATATATATATATATGAGAGAGAGAGAGACTAGTATGTTATATGATAAAATACATAAAATACAATTCATTTTACACACAAAACATTGATGAGCTTTTGTTGTACCAGCTAACGTACAGTCCGTGTCCTGTTCAGTATTAACAGTTTAATGTCTTGGAAAAAGCCGTTTGAGTCCACATCGTGTGTTGCTATCATACAGACCCCTATTACATACTGTATGATGGCAACAAGTGAGAACTACGCTCAGAGAGCTTTAAGATCAATGATCCACTATTAGTAATAGTAGAATAGTGTATCATTGTAGCACGTCAGAGAACATTGTTTTAACGTAGAGTAAGAAGGGAACTGGATGTTCTGGGACACACCCCCTAAGGCTTGTGATTGAGAGGTCCTCTCAGATTCCTGATATCTCAGTTCTGATCAAGTGTAGACGAAGATGCGAAAAGTATATCCTTGACTCCCTTAACCGTAGCATTGCTGCTAATGTGTTACTTTGCCTGCGTTCTAATATACAGTGATTTTAAATAAGGATTTTAATTCAGCCGATTAATGGCGTTCACGGACAAAAGGATTGCTACTCTTCTATGCCCCTCTCTCTGTTGCCTGGCCGCCATGTTTAATCATGCGTGACCACATCAGAGAAGATGGCCACTTCCACAGGACGATTGTTGAAACAGCTCTGAGTCATTTTTCATACAAACCGGGAGAGAGACAGTGATTGGATACACGCACACACGCACGACCACGTGCCGGGGCTTCTTCGAGGCGACATAATGAAATGACATTCTACATGGTTATCTTTCTGATTTAATTATGGCAGGTTCTGAATCAGAGTTGTGATTATCTCCCCGTAAGGCTTCCGTGTTTAACAAAACATTTATCCGGCTTCGTAGTCATGACAGCTGTAGCTAATTCAATAAAGAGCCATACAGTGTTGATGAATAAAAGTCAATGATTTGGTGCCTCTAGGGCCATTCAGACGGCTGATTGAGGATTTTTTTTTTTACTGAAGAATGTTTGTTTTCTACGATTGTGTTTTGTATCTCGGGTTGTGTTTTGTATCTCGGGTTGTGTTTTGTATCTCGGGTTGTGTTTTGTATCTCGGGTTGTGTTTTGTATCTCGGGTTGTGTATTGATGTTTATATTTTTGTCATTACAGAGCTCGTCTGTAAAACATACCTTGGTCTTAGCATCACTCCCTGTCAAAATAAAGGTGAAATAAATACGGGTTTAATTCAACTAAATGGTACAGTACACAGTGTATAAGCCATCTAGGGTTACAGTGTTTACATGTAGTTACATGGACATACATGTACAGACGGATCGGCTGGTGTCACTTTAAATGGGAGAACAGGCACATTGCAATGGCTGGAGCGAAATATGTTTCATACCATTCTATCCCAGACATTACCATGATCAACTCTCCTCTCACCAGCCTCCTTGGATGTACAGTGTAACTTTACAATTGATATATAGTACAATTGTTACACCTGTATAACTGTTCATCCTTTCTTAAATTGTGCACCACAGCAAAATAGCATGGCAAGGTCAAGTAAACTTTCCCAACTTGTAGAGCTTGAAGAGCTGAGATATCAGTGAATATTGTAGTAGAACACAAGACTAGAGACTCACAGGCATTCCCATGGAAGGCCTGGGGATGCTAGGAGAGGTGACTGATTCAATTAATGTTACTGGGTGAATGCAATTGTCATGTTTGGAGTTCATAAAGAGCTATGAATGTTGATTATTGTACTGTAAGTGCTATAGTTGTATTGTTTACAAGGAGTCATTTTGTTCACTGAATGGCGATCAGTTCAAACACAGAGGGGCACTCCTATCATTTAAATGGAGTTGATTAGATTACAATCTGGGTGTGTTTTACTGTCTTTTGTTTTCACTAGCATGGTGCTAAGAAATGTTAATTCCGGTTGGGGGTGCGTTCCTGCTTGTATTTGGTTAAAAGGGCAGTGAATTCGCCCATATTTAGAGCTCTTGCTATCAAGCTCCTGTGTGTATCAGACACACATCGTTTTTCTCCTCTTTAGAGATTATTCTGGAATGAAAACATTTGAGAGGTGATGCAAGGCTCACTACCTTGACTAGATCACATAATAATGGAATCAGATAGATAGATGCCTGTAGTTTATTTGATATTTAGTTAATTTTCTCACACATTTCAAACAAACAGACATTCCGTGGCAAGAAAAGTATGTGAACCCTTTGGAAATACCTGGATTTCTGCATAAATTGGTCATAACATTTGATCTGATCTTCACCTAGGTCACAACAATAGACACACACTGTCTGCTTAAACTAATAACACACAAACAATTATATGTTTTCATGTCTTTATTGAACACAGTGTAAACATTCACAGTGCAGGGTGGGAAAAGTATGTGAACCCTTGGATTTAATAACTGGTTGACCCTCCTTTGGCAGCAATAACCTCAACCAAACGTTTTCTGTAGTTGAGGATCAGACCTGCACAACAGTCAGGAGGAATTTTGAACCATTCCTCTTTACAAAACTGTTTCAGTTCCACAATATTCTTGGGATGTCTGGTGTGAACCGCTCTGTTGAGGTCATGCCAGGATGAGGTCAGGACTCTGACTGGGCCACTCCAGAAGGCGTATTTTATTCTCTTCAAGCCATTCTGTTGTTGATTTACTTATGTGTTTTGGGTCGTTGTCCTGTTGCATCACACAACTTCTGTTGAGCTTCAATTGGCGGACAGATAGCCTAACATTCTCATGCAAAATGCCTTGATAAACTTGGGAATTCATGATAGCAAGCTGTCCAGGCCCTGAGGCAGCAAAGCAGACCCAAACCATGATGCTCCCTCCACCATACTTTGCAGTTGGGATGAGGTTTTGATGTTGGTGTGCTGTGCCTTTTTTTCTCCACACATAGTGTTGTGTTCCTTCCAAACAACACAACTTTAGTTTCATCTGTCCACAGAATATTTTTCCAGTAGCGCTGTGGAACATCCAGGTGCACTTTTGCAAACTTCAGACGTGCAGGAATGTTTTTTTGGACAGCAGTGGATTCTTCCGTGGCGTCCTCCCATGAACACAATTCTTGTTTAGTGTTTTAGGTATTGTATACTCATCAACAGAGATGTTAGCATGTTCCAGAGTCTTTAGCTGACGCTCTAGGATTCTTCTTAACCTCAATGAGCATTCTGCACTGTGTTCTTGCAGTCATCTTTGTAGGACGGCCACTCCTAGGGAGAGTAGCAACAGTGCTGAACTTTCTCCATTAATAGACAAACTGTAGACTGATGGACATCAAGGCTTTTAGAGACACTTTTGTAACCCTTTCCAGCTTTATGCAAGTCAACAATTCTTAATCTTAGGTCTTCTGAGATCTATTTTGTTCGAGGCATGGTTCACATCAGGCAATGCTTCTTGTGAATAGCAAACTCATTTTGTGAGTGTTTTTTATAGGGCAGTGCAGCTCTGACCATCTCCAATCTCGTCTCATTGATTGGACTCCAGGTTTTTATTTATTTCATCTTTATTTAACCAGGTAGGCCAGTTGAGAACAAGTTCTCATTTACAACTGCGACCTGGCCAAGACAAAGCAAAGCAGTGCGACAAAAACAACAAGCCTGAGTTACACATGGGATAAACAAACATACAGTCAAAAACACAGTAGAAAAAAATCTCTATACATTGTGACCTAGTGAAGTAAGGAGGTAAGCAATAAATAGGACATACTGGCGAAGTAATTGCAATGTAGCAATTAACACTGGAGTGATAGATGTGCAGATGAGGATGTGCAAGTAGAAATACTGGTGTGCAAAAGAGCAGAAAAACTAAAACAAATATGGGGATGAGGTAGGTAGTTGGTTGGCTGGGCTATTTACAGATGGGCTGTGTACAGCTGCAGCGATCGGTAAGCTGCTCTGACAGCTGATGCTTGAAGTTAGTGACGGAGATATAAGTCTCCAACTTCAGTGATCTTTGCAATTCGTTCCAGTCATTGGCCGCTGAGAACTGGAAGGAAAGGCGGCCAAATGAGGTGTTGACTTTGGGGATGACCAGTGAAATATACCTGCTGAAGCGCGTGCTACGGTTGGGTGTTGCTATGGCAACCAGTGCGCTTTACCTAGCAAAGACTTATAGATGACCTGGAGCCAGTAGGTTTGGCGAAGAATATGTAGAGAGGACCAGCCGACGAGAGCATACAGGTCACAGTAGTGGGTAGTATATGGGGCTTTGGTGACAAAACGGATGGCACTGTGATAGACTGCATCCAATTTGCTGTGTTGGGAGGCTATTTTGTAAATGACATCACCGAAGTCAAGGATCGTTAGGAGAGTCAGTTTTACGAGGGTATGTTTGGCAACATGAGTGAAGGAGGCTTTGTTGTGAAATAGGAAGCTGATTCTAGATTTAATTTTGGATTGGAGATGCTTCATGTGAGTCTGGAATGAGAGTTTACAGTCTAACCAGACATCTAGGTATTTGTAGTGGTCCACATATTCTAAGTCAGAACCGTCTAGAGTAGTGAAGCTAGTCGGGCGGGCGGGTGCAGGCAGCGATTGGTTGAAGAGCATGCATTTTGTTTTTACAAACATTTAAGAGTAGTTGGAGGCCACAGAAGGAGTTTTGTATGGCATTGAAGCTCGTTTGGAGGTTCGTTAACAGTGTCCAAAGAAGGGCCAGATGTATACAGAATGGTGTTGTCATGACGCTGGCCTGTTGGGGGAGGTTTATGACCCCCATAAATGCCTATCCCCTTTTTCCTCTCTCTACTCTACCGATGTGACTATTGAAAATCCCTTTGTTAACATAGAGAGTCTGGTGACATCAAAAGATTGTCAAAGGAAACATATTTCGGTACTCCAACCAGCTGAAAATATGCGTTGGGACTTAATGAATATGATGTCAGTTCAGTTGGCGTCTGAGACATGATTACTGATGATAGGACGACATAAACGGTATCTTGGAAAGTCTACACATTATAGTTATCAGATTAACATGGACTTGTTGTGGAATTCAGGTCCCCACGTTGAATGGACAAAGACCACCACCACCTAAATTAGCATCGAATTTCAATGTGAAGGTGACGACCTACACGCCGGAAGGATGAATTTCGACTGAACCAGCCAGAATATGGCATGAGCATATAGCATAGCAACTTGGTATGAACTTTGAACCCTTATTCACTAAAGAAGTGATACCTCCTAGCTGTTGTGTTCGCGCAGCAACTGTAGACGTGGGCTAGGAGAGGACGCACAGAGTATATGTTCTACCACACGACGACGGTACTACCAAGTAATCCAGTTTACCAATGAGACAATCTTCAAAGGACAAGAGATCCCTGCTGGACAATCCGGCCTACTATCTACGACAAATCTACCGAAGCTCAGCTCAGAGTAAATATTTATTGCATTTTCCTTTTTCAAATGGGCGACATAGGCAAGATGCAGTAGATGGTATAGAGTACAGTATATACATATGATATTAATAATGTAGGGTATGTAAAACATTATATAAAGTGGCATTGTTTAAAGTGACTAGTGATACATTTATTACATCCAATTTTTTATTATTAATAAAGTGGCTAGAGGCCTCCCGGGTGGCGCAGTGGTTAAGGGCGCTGTACTGCAGCGCCAGCTGTGCCGCGACCGGGAGGTTGCGTAACCGGCCGCGACCGGGAGGTCCGTGGGGCGACGCACAATTGGCCTAGCGTCGCCCGGGTTAGGGAGGGCTTGGTCGGTAGGGGTGTCCTTGTCTCATCGCGCACCAGCTACTCCTGTGGCGGGCTGGGCGCAGTGTGCGCTAACCAAGGTGGCCGGGTGCACAGTGTTTCCTCCGGCGCATTGGTGCGGCTGACTTCCGGGTTGGATGTGCGCTGTGTTAAGAAGCAGTGCGGCTTGGTTGGGTTGTGTATCGGAGGACGCACGACTTTCAACCTTCGTCTCTCCCGAGCCCGTACGGGAGTTGCAGCGATGAGACAAGATAGTAGGTACTACAGCAATTGGATACCACGAAATTGGGGAGAAAAAGGGGTAAAAAATAAATAAAAATAAAATAATAATAATAAAGTGGCTAGAGATTTGAGTCCATATGTTGGCAGCAGCCACTCAATGTTAGCGATGATGTTTAACAGTCTGAGGGCCTTGAGATAGAAGCTGATTTTCAGTCTCTCGGTCCCAGCTTTGATGTACCTGTACTGACCTCTCCTGTTGGATGATAGCAGGGTGAACAGGCAGTGGCTCGGGTGGTTGTTGTCCTTGATGATCTTTTTGTTCTTCCTGTACATTGGGTGGTGTAGGTGTCCTGGAGGGCAGGTAATTTGCCCCCGGTGATGTGTTGTGCGGACCTCACTACCCTCTGGAGAGCCGTGCGTTTGTGGGCGGAGCAGTTGCCATACCAGGTGGTGATACAGCCTGACAGGATGCTCTCGATTGTGCATCTGTAAAAGTTTGTGAGTGTTTTTGGTGACAAGCCAAACTGTTGTGCTTTCTTCACCACGCTGTCTGTGTGGGTGAACAATTTCAGTTTGTCCATAATGTGTACGCCAAAGAACTTAAAGCGTTCCACCTTCTCCACTACTGTCCAGTCGATGTGGATAGGAGGGTGCTCCCTCTGCTATTTCTGGAAGTCCACGATCATCTCCTTTGTTTTGTTGACGTTGAGTGTGAGCTTATTTTCCTGACACCACACTGAGGGCCCTCACCTCCTCCCTGTTGGCCGTCTCGTTGTTCTTGGTAATCAAGCCTACCACTGTAGTGTCGTCTGCAAACTTGCTGATTGAGTTGGAGGCATGCATGGCCACGCAGTCATGGCTGGACAGGGAGTACAGGAGAGGGCTGACAACGCACCCTTGTGGGGCCCCAGTGTTGAGGATCAGCGAGATGTTGTTTCCTACCCTCAGCTTCACCACCTGGGGGCGGACCGTCAGAAAGTCCACGACCCAGTTGCACAGGGCAGGGTCGAGACCCAGGGTCTCGTGCTTAATGACGAGTTTGGAGGGTACTATGGTGTTAAATGCTGAGCTGTAGTCGACAAATAGTATTCTTACATAGCTATTCCTCTTGTCCAGATGGGTTAGGGCAGTGTGATTATGATTGCATCGTCTGTGGACCTATTGGGGCGGTAGGCAAATTGGAGTGGGTTCTCGGGTGTCAGGTAGGGTGGAGGTGATATGATCCTTGATTAGTCTCTCAAAGCACTTCATGATGACGGAAGTGAGTGCTACGGGGCGATAGTCATTTAGCTCAGTTACCTTATTTTTCTTGGGAACAGGAACAATGGTGGCCCTCTTGAAGGTTGGATGGGGAGCGTTGCTGCACAGCTATTTTCAGGTCTCTCCAGAGATGTTAGATTGGGTTCAAGTCCGGACTCTGGCTCGGCCACTCAAGGACATTCAGAGACTTGTCCCGAAGCCACTCCTGCATTGTCTTGTCTGTGTGCTTAAGGTTGTTGTCCTGTTGGAAGGTGAACCTTCACCCCAGTCTGAGGTCCTGAGCACTCTGGAGCAGCTTTTCATCAAGGATCTCTATGTACTTTGCTCCCTTCATCTTTCCCTGGATCCTGACTAGTCTCCCAGTCCCTGCCGCTGAAAAACATTCCCACAACATGATGCTGCCACCACAATGCTTCACCGTAGGGATGGTGCCAGGTTTCCTCCATACGTGATGCTTGGCATTCAGGCTAAAGAGTAAAATCTTGGTTTTATCAGACCAGAGACGGTTGATTCTCATGGTCAGAGAGTCCTTTAGGTGGCTTTTGGCAAACTCCAAGCGGGCTGTCATGTGCCTTTTACTGAGGAGTGGCTTCCGTCTGGCCACTACCATAAGGGCTTTCATTTTTGTGGGTCAGCTAAGGAATATTGGTGTCTCTGATGGGTCTTTGACCTGGTTTGCTAACTACCTCTCTCAAAGAGTGCAGTGTATTAAGTCAGAACATCTGCTGTCTCAGCCACTGCCTGTCAGCAAGGGAGTACACCAAGGCTCTTCTCAATTTACATCAACAACATAGTAGGAAGCTCTCCCATCCATTTACATCCATTTACAGCCCCCTTGAACTTTGCGACCTTTAACCACATTTCAGGCTTCAAACATAAAGATATAAAACCGTATTTCAATCATGAAGTGGAACGACATTTATTGGATATTTCAAACTTTTTTAACAAATCAAAAACTGAAAAATTGGGCGTGCAAAATTATTCAGCCCCCTTAAGTTAATACTTTGTAGCGCCACCTTTAGCTGCGATTACAGCTGTAAGTCGCTTGGGGTATGTCTCTATCAGTTTTGCACATCGAGAGACTGACATTTTTTCCCATTCCTCCTTGCAAAACAGCTCGAGCTCAGTGAGGTTGGATGGAGAGCATTTGTGAACAGCAGTTTTCAGTTCTTTCCACAGATTCTCA
>NW_027258167.1:0-99637 GCF_045791955.1 Oncorhynchus clarkii lewisi | reverse complement strand
CTTTGGTCTTGGACATAGTGGAGTTTGGAGTGTGACTGTTTGAGGTTGTGGACAGGTGTCTTTTATACTGATAACAAGTTCAAACAGGTGCCATTAATACAGGTAACGAGTGGAGGACAGAGGAGCCTCTTAAAGAAGAAGTTACAGGTCTGTGAGAGCCAGAAATCTTGCTTGTTTGTAGGTGACCAAATACTTATTTTCCACCATAATTTGCAAATAAATTCATTAAAAATCCTATAATGTGATTTTCTGGATTTTCTTTCTAATTTGTCTGTCATGGTTGAAGTGTACCTATGATGAAAATTACAGGCCTCTCACACATTTTTAAGTGGGAGAACTTGCACAATTGGTGGCTGACTAAATACTTTTTTGCCCCACTGTATATAAAATATCCCCATAGTCTAGTAAAGGCATAAATGTAGATGATACTAGCCTCCTTCTGGCTTCAAAAGAAAAACAGGCCTTATTCCTAAAATAAAATCCCAATTTCAGCTTCAATTTTTTTGTAAGTTGTTGAATATGCAATTTAAGAGAGGCCGTCATCAATTAAAATTCCAAGATATTTATATGAGGTTACAACCTCAATCTCTTTGCACTGACAGTTACAACCTCAATCTCTTTGCACTGACAGGTGGTAATAGGTGAAAGATGGTTTGGTCCATCGCGGGTTATCTGTATTTCCATACCCCCTTATTGTTCTCTTTTGCCTGACCTTCGGCTTGCAAGGTATGTTGTCCTTGGCTCCGAAATTGTTCAATATAAAACCGTGGTAATGTTACACAACGTACTGTTATGCTACCATAAATTTGTTACAATGTGGATAATATAAAGATTTATGTTAACAAGGTTCACAAAGCTCGCTAACTAGGGTATCTATTGTAACTTGTGAGTACTTGGGACAGTGTTTGAGTGAGTGTCCATGTGCTTGCGCAGGTGCCTGAGAGCTAGGACTGCGCCAAGGGTTAACATAATGTGTGTTGTCTCTTCGTGTGCAGGGCAAATAAAAAAAATTCAACTAGCAGACCTCCAGTTGTGGCAGCGTCCTAATTAAAAGTACACAATGCAGAACGAACCACGCTACATAGGCATATATAAACAATGTATTTAACTTGTAAACCAAGGTTGGATTAGCTGGTCTAAACAACATGCACCCCGCTAATCGCGTCATGAATCGGGATGGGCTCCTACATCCTCATATACACATTATGACATAATAAAGAGTTTAATCTTTCACGAAATAAAGACAAAGAAGCATACCCATTTATACAGGTTCTACACGTTCTATTTCTCCATGGCAATAGAATGTAAACATTCTATTTTGCGCCAAACATCCCTACAACTCAATTCTAAGTGCAGCATATTGGACGACTCCACAGTCATTGATCATTCGCGACTTTAAGTCATTCCTGTTATCTCTAGAGCATCCCGTATATCTATAGCACTGCATTTTTTCCTCATCTTACCATGGATAGGGTTTGGTGCATTCCGGAGTTCACTTATGGTCCCACAAAGGTAATCTTAGGAGAAATTCATTTTAGCATACTGTAAATGCCTGTGCATAATGTGCATAACAAAGCATCATTATTTTCATGATCTTCAAAGGAATTCTGTAGAAGCAGTCTTTATTTTCAGACTCTGCAGGCCTGCTGGGAGGAAACATATTACAATAAACAGGTAAGATTCATCCCACAAAAACATAAACAACAGAAAGAGAGTTGTATTTCAAGACAGTTTAGAGAAGGTGGTCATAAGAGTTCTTAATATCACTTGCAAATTGTGAGGCATGAGCAGTTGTGAAATTTTGCGAGAGGCCCTTCTGAAAGCACATGATATGGTATTTCGTGGCACGGTCTCACACCTTACCTCATCCTGCAGAAGAAGCTCATGGTCCACTATCTGCTGCTCCAGAGTCAAGGCCAGGTCCCTCCCCATGTCACCACGGAGCACATGAGCAACTGGCTGGTGTCTCAGGGCAAAAAATCCCTTAGGGAGAGGTGAGTACCACGTCAGCACTCACCTTCACTGCCATTCCCTGCCACCAGCAGCACTCCAGGAGATGTGGGTAAAATAAACAACAGAAAAATCAGAAGCCAGGAAAGTTTAATTGCTCTGTGTTTTATTTGAAGGGTGTGGAAGGAAACCCTGGAGGAGGGAAACGACCTCGCTCGGCTGGTAAGAGAATGAGAGTTAGCACAGCAGAATAGATCTGTTGTGAAATTACACTAATGGGACTTCCTGTTTCATACTGCAGGCCTGGGAAGTAAACACTTGCCTAAAAATGATGAACATAGAGCACGAGGCTTACTGCAAGCTCCGCCGCTCCATGCACCCCACCTCGCCAGCTGACATGTGAGTTCCATGTACTGCCCTGCATATGGCTTGATCCATTTATCTACACATCTGGAACTACGCAGATACAGACTAAGACAGTGTTCTCTGTGAGCACATTGCACATCGTTTAGCGTTGTCTTCTCCTTTTTGTTGATTTCAGCGATCCTAAGGTCCACAGCATCGTGGAGAGAGCTGTGAGGAGCATTCTGGGCGAGCAGTCCAATGAGCCCAGTAGCAACCTGCTCAGCCCATCTCAGGTGGTGGTGGAGGTGGTGCCCAGGCTCCTCCTGGCCCTGTGGCTTCAGCCAGAGGAAGGCCATTCAGAGCACCCAATCCTAATAGGTGGGATGGCCGTGGGCATGGTGGCGGCCGTAGTGGAGAAGCTCTCCTGCATGTTAAAGGACCCTTCCCCTCACATCCCTTTCTCCCGGGCTGCTGCTTTTGACTCTGTGTGGTCGATCCTCGGGAGAATCAGTCAGTCCTTCTCCACCGATGACCTGCAGAGCCCTTTTTATATGAGCTCTGTTTGTGCCTTTGTGGCGGACGAGGTGCAGAGCTGCTTCCAGCCCCCTGCAGCCACCCTACCAGTCCCCCCTGTCCTCGCGGTGGCCGCTTCCACCACACTACCAGCTGACATCCAAGCAGGTGAGTAGCACTGATAGAGAGCACTCTGACAGATGCCTGTTCTGATGACATCTTGGTTCCTTGTAGTAGTAGAGCTCATCAGGATTGTTGTTGTCACCCATAACACAGACCCAGCTTCTTCCCACCTCGAGGTTGTAGACATCACCCCTAACACAGAGGCAGATCAGGCTTCTTTCCACCTGGAGGTTGTGGACATCACCCGTAAGACAGAGGCAGACCCGGCATCTTCCCACCTGGAGGTTGAGGACATCACCACTAACACAGAGGCACCGGCATCTTCCCACCTGGAGGTTGAGGACATCACCACTAACACAGAGGCAGATCAGGCTTCTTCCCACCTGGAGGTTGTGGACATCACCCGTAAGACAGAGGCAGATCCGGCTTCTTCGCACCTGAATGTTGTGGACATCACCAATAACACAGAGGCAGACCCAGGTTCTTCCCATCTGAATGTTGTGGACATCACCTCTAACACAGAGGCAGATCCGGCTTCTTCCCACCTGAATGTTGTGGACATCGTCTCTAATACAGAGGCAGACCCGGCTTCTTCCCACCTGAATGTTGTGGACATAACCCCTAATACAGAGGCAGAACCCATCTCTTCCCTCTTGGAGGTTGTGGACGTCACACCTGAAGAAAGGACTCTCACGATGGCCGTCTCCGCCACTCTGCCAGCTGACATCCAAGCAGGTGAGTAACACTTAGAGAGCACTCTGACAGGTGCCGTTTGTCATGACATCTTAGTAGAACCTTTCAACTGGCCAGTGTTTAGAAGCTACGGATTGCATTTGTTTTCATTCTGTTCCTTATTTTTCCCTTTCCAGAGGATGTTGCTGTGGTCACCCCACACGTCACCAAGGACGTGACACTGGATGTTCCATGCAGATCTAGGAAAGGGGCAGTCCGGCGATTATTTTGCAGGCTTTGGAGGGCAGTGTGCTGCTGCGCCTGCCACAAGGAAGAGGAGGAACAATATTAATTATTCATCAGACCTTCAGAAATGGGATTGAACCATAGACCATTAAATTATTCTGCTTTTCTTCTGTTTACTACTTCATTTCAGAAAATGTCTATAAACTTTCACTTTGCAAGTGTGGAGTAGGTTGTGTAAATAAGTGGAAAACATCCCAATTTAATGCTTTTAATAATTAACTTGTACATTTAAAAACAAAGGTATTATTTGACAACAAAAAAACAGAGGGCACTCAACCAATGTTGAGTTGAGGTGCAACCAAAAATTTGAATCATCATAGAAAAGGAAAAAGGCCAACTCTTGCTCACTATAAAAAATGCATTGTTTTATTCAAGCAAGGTTAAAAGATTAACGTTTCGGCCCTGCAACATCCTCCAGCATGACCGGTTTGGCGGAGGGTCAGTTATGGTGTGGGTTGGCATTTCTTTGGGGGGCCGCACAGCCCTCCATGTTCTCGCCAGAGGTAGCCTGACTGCCATTAGGTACCGAGATGAGATCCTCAGACCCCTTGTGAGACCATATGCTGGTGCGGTTGGCCCTGGGTTCCTCCTAATGCAAGACAATGCTAGACCTCATGTGGCTGGAGTGTGTCAGCAGTTCCTGCAAGAGGAAGGCATTGCTGCTATGGACTGGCTCGCCCGTTCCCCAGACCTGAATCCAATTGAGCACATCTGGGACATCATGTCTCGCTCCATCCACCAACGTGGCGTTGCACCACAGACTGTCCAGGAGTTGGCGAATGCTTTAGTCAAGGTCTGGGAGGAGATCCCTCAGGAGACCATCCGCCACCTCATCAGGAGCATGCCCAGGCGTTGTAGGGAGGTCATACAGGCACGTGGAGGCCACACACACTACTGAGCCTCATTTGGACCTGTTTTAAGGACATTACATCAAAGTTGGATCAGCCTGTAGTGTGGTTTTCCACTTTAATTTTGAGTGTGACTCCAAATCCAGACCTCCATGGGTTGATAAATTTGATTTCCATTGATAATTTTTGTGTGATTTTGTTGTCAGCACATTCAACTATGTAAAGAAAAAAGTATTTAATAAGAATATTTAATTCATTCAGATCTAGGATGTGTTTTTTTTAGTGTTCCCTTTATTTTTTTGAGCAGTGTATATATTACCAGTCGAAAGGGTCTTTCTTTATTTTTACTATTTTCTACATTGTAGAATAATAGTGAAGACATCAAAACTATGAAATAACACATATGGAATCATGTAGGTATCAAAAAAGTGTTAAACAAATCAAAATATATTTTACATTTGAGATTCTTCAAAGTAGCCCTTTGCCTTGATGACAGCTTTGCACACGCTTGGCATTCTCTCAACCAGCTTCATGAGGTAGTCACCTGGAATGCATTTCATAAATTAACATGTGTGCCTTGTTAAAAATTAAGTAAAGGAATTTCTTTTCTTCTTAATGCATTTGAGCCAATCAGTTGTGTTGTGACAAGGTTGGGTTGGTATACATAAGATAGCCCTATTTGGTAAAAGACCAAGTTCATATTATGGCAAGAACAGCTCAAATAAGCAAAGAGAAACAGCAGTCCGTCATTACTTTAAGACATGAAGTTCAGTCAATCCGGAAAATGTAAAGAACTTTGAACTTTTCATCAAGTGCAAAAACCATCAAGTCGCAAAAACCATCAAGCACTGTGATGAAACTGGCTCTCATGAGGACCGCCACAGGAAAGGAAGACAGAGTTAACTCGGCTGCAGAGGATACGTTCTTTAGAGTTAACTGCACCTCACATTGCAGCCCAAATAAATGCTTCACAGAGTTCAAGTCACAGACACATCTCAACATCAACTGTTCAGAGGAGACTGCGTGAATCAGGCCTTCGTGGTCAAATTGCTGCGAAGAAAGCACTACTAAAGGACACCAATAAGAAGAAGAGACTTGCTTGGGCCAAGAAATACGAGCAATGGACATTAGACTGGTGGAAATCTGTCCTTTGGTCTGATAAGTCCAAATTCCAACAATGTCTTTGTGAGAGTAGGCGTACAGATGATCTCCGCATGTGTGATTCCGACCATGAAGCATGGAGGAGGTGTGATAATGTGGGGGCGCTTTGTTGCTGACACTGTCTGTGATTTATTTAGAATTCAAGGCACACTTAACCAGCATGGCTACCATAGTATTCTGCAGTGATACGCCATCCCATCTGGTTTGCGTCTCCAGGCTGTGTAAGGGCTATTTGACCAAGAAGGAGAGTGATGGAGGGCTGCATCAGATGACCTGACATCCACAATCACCCAACCTCAACCCAATTGAGATGTTTTGGGATGAATTGGACCACAGAGTGAAGGAAAAGCAGCCAATAAGTTCTCAGCATATGTGGGAACTCCTTCAAGACTGTTGGAAAAGCATTCCAGGTGAAGCTGGTTGAGAGAATGCCAAGAGTGTGCAAAGCTGCCATCAAGGCAAAGGATGGCTACTTTGAAGAATCTCAAATATAAAATATATTTAGATTTGTTTAACACTTTTTGGTACCTAAATGATTCCATGTGTTATTTCATAGTTTTGATATCTTCACTACTATTCTACAATGTAGAAAATATTACAAATAAAGAAAAGCCTTGGATGAGTAGGTGTGTCCAAACTTTTGACTGGTACTGTAAACATATATACAGGAGTAAGACAGATATAGCTTATATTGCCTGTTTGAGTATTTGTTTAATAGCCTACTGAGTCTGTGAGCACTAAGCCTCATGCACCGGCAAAATGTTGAATTAAGCAATTTCACAGATTCGGTTGTTTTTAATATTTGCTATGATGTAATAATGGCTTTATAATTTTTAGTCGTTAGAACAGACTGGTATTGCTTAACATTTGCTTAACCTTTTGCGCGTAGGGGGTAGTATTTTCGTTTTTGGATAAAAAACATACCCATTTGAAACGGCCTATTTCTCAGCCCCAGAAACTAGAATATGCATATAATTGTCAGATTAGGATAGAAAACACTCTAAAGTTTCCAGAACTGTAAAGAAGAAGTTTCCAGAACTGTAAAGAAGAAGTTTCCAGAACTGTAAGGAAGAAACTAAATGGCTGAAATGATATTGCGTCTTCAGCATGGACAGCACAATAAACACTTGCTGTTATGTGGTGCCTTTTCGCTGCAGTAGGGAGGAGAGCGAGACAACGTGCACCTGTCACACAGGCACTCGCTGTCATTTCTTTTAATACAGTGTCACCATCGGGCTCTTTCTTGAGTCATTTGTGTGTCTTAATTATTTAATTAAACAGTGTGCTTAAAGCATCAGCCAAGCTCAGTGCCTATGTAGGTGATTGTATTCAAACACATAGGCTGTGTCTGATATGGAAAAATACATTTTAACATTAGAACAGGATGACTCTCGGTCGACAATTTTTTTTTTGTTGTCGGGGACAGCCCTGCAATCAGTCTTACCCTTGCTCTACTCAAAGGGCTGTATTGGAATGGCTTCATACAGTATCTACGTGTATATCATTGACTGTATTGTCTTTTTAGGCCAAGAGGACCAAGAGAAACAAAGTGGAGCAGATCACTGAAGCAGGTCATAAATGAAACACTAATTTCACTGAATGTAATCCTTTTGCATGTAAATGTAATTTAGTATGGACATCTATTGAGCAGAGAACTAATAGCAGAGTGCACGTTATACTTTCTTGGCTACTTAACTTCACAAAGTTGGCTAATACATATTTGCCTCAGAAGGTTACATGTTTTCTGACTTCTTTACCTTGGTGAATGCTGCTTTGCACACAGATCCCTCTACATCTGTGGAATTCTCTGGGATGGCAGTTCAGGGGACATCTCACCAGGGACAATCTAATGAGAAGATCCTAAGTGAGTGTGTCTCCAGGGCCTGTCAGACCAGGGCTCTTGACCTCCCGCCAATCGATCCGGATGCTTTCAACCCGATTATCATCCGGTTTCTGGATGAGGATGAGGAGTATGTCCAAACTTCTATTGTAGTATTTGAATGCAATGTCATCTGGAGGATTTTATAAATTGTATGTGTGTTGGTGTGCTTTTTGGTGCTAAAAACATCTAATTATCTCCTATAGGCAATGGAGGCAGTTAAGCATTGGCAGGATGGACCCTGTAAGTCCCTTAACCCTGAAAATGATTCATATATATATTAATAGATGTTTCAAGAATATTAGATACAAACCTTTTATCTATCTACAGTATCATCCACATTATCACAAACAGTTACATTCAAAGAGCTTTTTAGTAGCCTACTGCTTTTCATGCTTTCCAATGTATGCCACTTTCATGATTCTCATGAACATATGTGAGATTGTTGGTATCTCTTCGAGGAGCTTGGTTTCAGAGCCTGGCTATGAGTAATCTACCTACACTGTTTCGGTCCTACAGGTGATGAGGGCATTGCTTGCAGAGATGTGCCTGGAGATTGTGCGGTTTGAATCTGAGGCCATCCTGGAGGTCATCATCCCTGCAATTTTCCGTTTTGTACGGATATACAGCCATGTGTCTCCAGTATCTGGCAAGTCTCTGACAGAATCAGAGAGATCCTCTAGCACAAACCTGAAGGTTCGCAAGAGAGGCAGCAGCAAATCCTCAAGGTCTTGCACGGCCAAATCAAGCTCCTCGCGTAATGGGTATGTTCAGTCATTCCTAAAGAAACCGGTTTCACCTAACTATTCATAACCCATTTTGTGAAAATATGTTTTGTTATCTGTATAACAGTTTACTCTTAATGACCAGTTTAACTGATTACTGAATTATGTATTAATGTCACTACCGTGTCTACTATTGAATATGGAATGCTGTATTGTTTGCTTTGTATTCTCAAAAGTCTCAGACAGTGTTGCCAAATACTCAGGGAGATGGTGAGTCTATATCATCTGAGCCACTCAGGGACTTTTTGGGGATTACTGAGGACAGTCTCCTCACTGGTGTCCAGGATTCCTTCAAAGAGTCGCTGAACAATGTCCTCTGTATCCAAAGACAGGACCAGGTAGACACTCAAAGTCTATCCCGGGTTATTGTTGGAGAAGTGTCAAAGAAGGTCAATTCCATAATCTCTGTGGCTATCCAAACTCCCATCTCTGGCCGAATGTCCCCTGTTATTTTTGCCAGTGGTGTTGTCTCCAGAACCAAGGTTGTTGAGGAGATGGTGTCTGGCGTTTCCAACATACTTCAGATGTATATTAATTGGAAGAGTGTTGAGCAGATTGTTGTCAAAGTCTATCCCGGGTCAGAGAGGATGGTGTTGAGGTGGATATGACACATTTAACAGGACAGGTCATGACAGCCCTCAGTGGCACTGTTTTGAACTTCAGCAATAAGGAAGAAAATGACCCCGACAAGAGGGAACTGCTTTGTGTTGTTGCTGACCATATGAAGATGCTTGAAGCTTGTAAAAGTCCTGAGGAGATGCTAAAACAAGGAGAGAGCAACCTCAATATCAAAGGTGCCAAATCTAGTCTTCGTCTGTCAACACAAAGTATGGATAGACTACTCACTGAGGAGTTTCAGACCAAGGCCACTGAATCGATCCGGGAGATTGTTAAAAGATTCAGGGGTTGTACATCATGTTGTTCTGGCACTATATCATCTAGTCCAACTCCTCGGATAGGTGAGATCAGAGACCTTATGATTGACCCTGAGGCCTCTGAGTTGGTAAGTATCTTTGTTTCAGACATGGACAATCTTACCCAGTCTATCAGGGCATTCTGCTCTCCTGCACAGAGTGAGCAGATCCTTCTTGAAAACCATCAGAGTAAGATCTGGTCTTACACTGTTGGCTGTTACTACGACATGAAAAATACGCTGAAGAGGATTCTTACCTGTCCAGAAAAAGGGTATCTCGCAAGTACATTTGTGGAGAGCACAAAAGATTATTTCACAATGGTTCCAACTTTGTGCCTAGACATCGGTCATTTCAGTAATGGTGAGGCTGACACATCGGACTCCATTTCTTGTAAACCACTTTTAATAACCCCCTCATCTATGAATGAACAAAAAGGACAAAGTGAGACCCCAAAACCTCTCTTGGCTCAAAAAAAGTATTTGCAAGACCAAGTCCTCCTTGACACCACAAAAGCGATTGCCAGCCAGGTTCTTGTCTTGTATAAGACTGAGGTGATGGAGAAGTTCTCATCTTCTGTTGGAGAGTGTGATTCTGAAGAGTCTCTGGAGGCCATTCTATTTGTGGATGGCATCATGTCTGACTTGAATGATTTCACCAGTTCGTGTTCCCCCTCACCATCTGAGTTGTTAGACAGTGAACAATGTCTCTCCCATCTCACTTTTCCACTTGGTCTGCAGGACTGCACCACCAACAGTGAATCTACCCTGAGTCTTCCAGTTATAAATATGAAGAAACTCTCCAGTGTGTCTTTCCAGACAAAGGCTAGAAAGGCAGTGAGCGAAGCTCTGAGATCTGTCAACCCCTTTACAAACAGCTTACTGGGAGACTCTGAAGCATCTAAATTGCTGGACACTTTTGTAACAGATGTGGAGACTATTGTTCAGTCCATGCAGGCACATCACTCTGAAAATTTCAGAATTTCAAAAGTGAGCACCCTTCATGCTGCACGTATTATATATCATAGATTTCGAGAAATGCTGAGGCGTTTTCTCACTCCCTGCCAAGACTCTGTAAAGGTCATCGATGGTGTTACACCAATACATGATGAGACTCTCAAACAGGCTCCTAGTGAAAGTTTAGATTCTCAGGTGACTTGTAATAGGGATTCTCTTGAAATCCAAGCGGACCTTCAAAACTGTACCAAGGAGGTCATTAGTCAGATCCTCACTGTGTATCACTCTGAGGAATCAATGGAGGAATGCCTCTCTAGCCTAAAAGGAGATACAGAAGACCTGTCCAAGCTTTTGGATGCCGTTGTTTCTCAGATTGACGTCCTTGCCGCCTCCAAATCATATTTATATGTTGATGACTATGCTGTCAATACACAGGACAATTTGCATGGTGAGATCAACAATGATGAGGAGGAGGCATCCTCTAGAAGTCTTAAATCCACAGCCTTTGACAAACTATGTACTGAGGAGTTTCAAACTAAAGCCTCACATATGGCTGGTGGGATCCTTCAATCAGGGTTAATTGGCATTGTAAATACCAGCCTTGATGGTAGAAGTGCAGACATTTGTGCAGAGTCCAGTAACGATGGTGATGATAGAGATGTCAAAATCCTTCAGAACTGTGGAACTCCACCTTTGTTCACCTCTTCTCTGCACACCAATTCTGCAGCATCCAACATCGTCATAAGCATCACTAAAGACCTTAATAGCTTCACCCAGATGACTAAAATGTCTGATGCTTCAGTGTCTGGCCAGTTAGAGAGATCCCTGTCAGCTTCAACCCTACCTGTCAGTTTTCACAACGGGGCCAATGTGAACGGAAAGATCATTTGGCCAGGCACTGTTAACCTGTTCAACAATGTGTTCATCAAGGTCAAGGATTTTTTTGCCCAGCAACAACCGGTACTCCTAGACAATGTGGTTGAGGCCCCCAAACATGCCGAATCCATATGCAGAACTGTCAGGATTTGGCCAGGGTTGTTCCGGTTTTTGGTCACTAGATGCCCCCATTGTGCTTTTTGACCTTTTTGTTTTCCCTTGATCCCCATTATTATTTGCACCTGTGCCTTGTTTCCCCTGATTGTATTTAAACCCTTAGTTTTCCTCAGTTCTTTGCTCTGTGTTTGTATGTTAGCACCCAGCCCTAGTATTCTGTGAACTCTTGTTGATCCCGGTGGACTCTCTTGTGGAATTCTGTTCTTGTTTATTTATTTTTGAGTATCTTTTGAGGCTTTTTATGCTATTCCTACCACCTTGTGGATTTACCTTTTTGTCTTGGAGGATTACCTTTGTTCTTGTGGAATTCCTTTTGAGGTTGTGAAGTTACATGTTTTCCTGAAGGACTTTTTACTTCATTAAATACACCGTCTCAAGTACTGCTGTGTCTGCCTCATCTTCTGGGTTCTGCCGACTATTCGTGGCTCAGTAGGTTAAGTGACTGTTTCTCACTCCGGAGACCCGGGTTCGTAACCGGGTCCTGACAGAAACACAGAGCCAAAAATGAACCCAGAGGCAGCCAGTTCCCAGGACCTTGTTGCCATGCTGTCCCACCACCAGGAGACTGTCCAACGCCACGAAGCCGCCCTGGTTCAGCAAGAGGCCTTAATGGCTAGACATTCTCATCTTCTGTCGGAGATGCTGACTTCCATAAAGCAGATATCTGATCGACTTACCCCGGCAACAGTTCCTGTCCCAGTACCTCAGATTCACGTACCCATGGCAGTTAACCCCCTGGCTGAACCTCGTCTTCCACCTCCCCAACGGTTCTCAGGTGATCCAAGTGCTTGTAAAGGGTTTCTCACCCAATGTTCTCTCTCCTTCGAGCTGCAACCCTCGTCGTTCCCCACCGACCGGTCTAAGATCGCATATATCATCACCCTGCTGTCGGAAAAAGCCCTAGCCTGGGCTACTGCTGTGTGGGATGCCCATAATTCCTGCTGTGCCAGCTACTCTGCCTTTGCTGAGGAATTCAAACGAGTGTTTCAAGGCCCAAGCAGTGGTCCTGACTCAGCCAAACAACTCCTGACTCTCGACCAAGGTCGGCGCAGCGTGATGGACTATGCCATCCAGTTCCGCACGGTAGCAGCAGCGAGTGGCTGGAACAACGAGGCGCTCACAGTGTGCTTTCTGAAAGGCCTTTCCGACACTATCCAAGATGAACTGGCCACTCGGGAACCACCGGACAATCTCGAATCCCTGATCAAGTTGGCCTCACGCATTGACCAGCGTCTGAGAGAGAGAGAACTCAACCGTAGACCTCTAGCCCCTATCAGTCCCAGCTCCGAGTCCCCACCTTTATCCTCGCTGGCTCCACCGGAACCCATGCAGATTGGACGTATCTCCCAGGCTGAGAGAGACCGCCGGATGAGGGAGCGACGCTGTCTATATTGCGGCAAACCGGGCCATTTCCGTTCCACGTGTCCCGGGCTCCAGGGAAACGCTCTGTCCCGTACAGACCGGGGGGAACTGTAACGGGAAACATAACCTCCTCCCACCCGTCCAACTCCCGTCTGCTCATTCCAGTCATCCTTTCCTGGGACAACCACAAGCTTCACCTTCAAGCCTTGGTAGACTCTGGAGCCGCAGGTAACTTCATGGATGGTGTCTGGGCGAAGGAGAATGGCGTTCCCTCTGAACCTCTAAGTGACCCCATGAGGGTTACTACATTGGATGGAAGCCCTTTGGGATCTGGACTTGTCACTCATGTCACTACCTCCTTGCGACTTTCAGTTTCACAACACCAGGAATTGACGAACTTTCATTTGATCTCCTGTTCCGAGTTCCCTCTCGTCCTTGGATACCCCTGGCTTCACAGCCATAACCCTCACATCGACTGGTCTGTGGGCACTATCAAGCAGTGGGGTCCTACGTGCCAAGCTACTTGTATTTTCTCGAATTCCCCGAGTTCTACTCCCGAGTCTATAGAATCCATCGACCTGACCCGAGTTCCCGAGTGTTACCATGACCTCAAACTGGTATTTAGCAAACAGAGGGCCACCATGCTACCACCCCATAGACCTTATGATTGCCCCATCGAACTGTTTCCGGGCACTTGCCCCCCCAGGGGTCGGATCTTTTCCCTATCTCCACCCGAACGAGCTGCTATGGATACCTACATCAAGGACGCTCTGGAAGCAGGCCTCATGCGTCCATCCACCTCCCCGGCGGGAGCAGGGTTTTTCTTTGTGGCCAAGAAAGACGGTGGATTACGTCCTTGCATCGACTACCGGGGACTCAATGCCATAACCGTCCGTAACCGTTACCCGCTACCCCTTATGGCCACAGCCTTCGAGCTGCTCCAGGAAGCAGTTGTTTTCACTAAGCTTGACCTGCGGAACGCATACCATCTTGTGCGGATCAGACCTGGTGACGAGTGGAAGACCGCTTTCAACACGCCTACTGGTCACTATGAATACTTGGTGATGCCCTTCGGCCTGACCAACGCCCCAGCGGTGTTCCAAGCGCTCATAAACGATGTGCTTAGGGATATGCTTAACATATTTGTGTTCGTTTACTTGGATGACATCCTCATCTTTTCGAGCTCTCTTCAAGAACACACAAAGCATGTCAGACAAGTACTCAAACGCCTCCTAGACAGCCATCTGTACGTTAAGCCGGAAAAATGTGAATTCCATTCATCCCGAGTACAATTCCTGGGATTTGTAGTGGAACCCGGTCGAGTCCAAATGGACCCCAGGAAGGTAGGGGCGGTAGCGGATTGGCCCACCCCCAAATCCGTTAAGGAAGTTCAGCGTTTCCTGGGCTTCACAAACTTTTACCGCAAGTTCATCAAGAACTTCAGCTTGGTGGCAGCCCCTCTCTCAGCTTTAACCAAGGGTGGCAATGCAAGGTTTTTGTGGGGAAGAGAAGCTGAGACGGCCTTCCAAGGACTCAAGCAGCGCGTCCTCTCTGCTCCCATCCTGATACTACCGACTACGGATGAACCGTTTGTGGTGGAGGTAGACGCCTCAGAGGTTGGTGTTGGAGCTGTCCTGTCTCAGAGGGGTGAAGAAAAGAAGCTTCATCCGTGCGCTTTCTTCTCACACCGGCTTACCCCGGCTGAGAGGAACTACGATGTGGGGGATCGTGAACTCCTAGCGGTTAAGATGGCATTGAAGGAATGGAGACACTGGCTCGAGGGGGCTTCTCACCCGTTTCAAGTGCTTACGGACCACAAAAATCTGGAGTATATCCAGCAGGCGAAGCGGTTGAACTCTAGACAAGCTAGATGGTCTCTTTTCTTCAATCGATTCCAGTTTATCCTCACCTATCGGCCCGGGTCGAAGAATCTCAAACCGGATGCCCTGTCCCGAGTCTACGCTCCTGCCATTCGAGATGACACGGACATGCCTGTCCTTCCTGCTGCTAAAATCGTGGCTCCGATCTCGTGGCAAGTTGAGGATACCGTGAGACGAGCTCAAGCTATTGAACCGGACCCGAAAGGAGGCCCTGCCAATCGGTTGTTTGTCCCCAAGGCAGTGAGGACTCAGGTCCTTCTGTGGGGGCACTCCTCTCGCCTCATCTGTCACCCGGGCGTAGGTCGCACCTTGGAGTTCATCCAGCGTAAGTTCTGGTGGCCTACCATAAGAGAAGACGTTGCCACTTTCGTCAATGCCTGCCCTGTGTGCTGCCAGGGCAAATCTTCTCACCTCCGCCCTCAAGGACTCCTTCACCCTTTACCTGTTCCCCACAGACCCTGGTCCCATATCTCGTTGGACTTTATTACTGGCCTTCCTCCATCCCATGGCAATACTACTATCCTAGTCATAATCGACAGGTTTTCTAAGGCGGCCAGGTTCGTCCCTCTGACTAAGTTACCTTCTGCCAAGGAAACTGCTGAGTTGGTAATTAATCATGTGTTCCGAGTCTTCGGCATTCCTCAAGATATGGTTTCTGACAGAGGTCCCCAGTTCGCCTCAAGGTTTTGGAAGGCCTTCTGCCAACTCATGGGGGCTTCTGCCAGTCTATCTTCAGGGTACCATCCGGAGTCCAACGGTCAAACAGAGAGGATGAATCAAGAGCTGGAAACCACCCTCCGATGTATGACTCGTAACAACCCGTCCACATGGTCGTCCTTCATTGTTTGGGCCGAATACGCGCACAACACCTTGCGCTCCTCCTCCACTGGTATGTCCCCGCACGAGTGTCAGTTTGGCTATGCCCCTCCATTGTTCCCGGACCAGGAGGCAGAAGTCAGAGTGCCTTCAGCCTTGAAGTTCGTCAGACGCTGTCGGCTTATGTGGAGGAAGACTCGTCTTAATCTTATGCGTTCCTCACAGAGGTACCAACAACAAGCCAACAGACGTCGCCGTCCCGGGCCTACCCTGCGCCCCGGCCAGAGAGTCTGGCTCTCCACAAGAGACTTACCACTACGGGTGGAGTCTCGCAAGCTGTCCCAAAAATACATCGGTCCCTTTAAGGTTGCCAGGAGAGTTAACCCAGTTTCTTATCGCCTACACTTACCCAGATCCCTTAAGATTAATCCCACGTTTCACATTTCCTTATTAAAACCTGTTGTTTTTTCTCCCCTTGTCCCGGCAGACAGACCTCCCCCTCCGCCTCGTGTCATTGGAGGCCAGCCGGCTTATACCGTCCATCGGATACTGGATTCCCGCCGGGTGCAGCGGTCCTGGCAGTATCTGGTGGACTGGGAAGGCTACGGTCCCGAGGAGCGCTCCTGGGTTCCTGCCAAAGACATACTGGACCCTGACCTCATTCGTCGGTTCAGGGCCCTCCACCCCGAGAGAGCTGGTAGGAACGTCAGGAGCCGTTCCTAGGGGGGGGATTCTGTCAGGATTTGGCCAGGGTTGTTCCGGTTTTTGGTCACTAGATGCCCCCATTGTGCTTTTTGACCTTTTTGTTTTCCCTTGATCCCCATTATTATTTGCACCTGTGCCTTGTTTCCCCTGATTGTATTTAAACCCTTAGTTTTCCTCAGTTCTTTGCTCTGTGTTTGTATGTTAGCACCCAGCCCTAGTATTCTGTGAACTCTTGTTGGTCCCGGTGGACTCTCTTGTGGAATTCTGTTCTTGTTTATTTATTTTTGAGTATCTTTTGAGGCTTTTTATGCTATTCCTACCACCTTGTGGATTTACCTTTTTGTCTTGGAGGATTACCTTTGTTCTTGTGGAATTCCTTTTGAGGTTGTGAAGTTACATGTTTTCCTGAAGGACTTTTTACTTCATTAAATACACAGTCTCAAGTACTGCTGTGTCTGCCTCATCTTCTGGGTTCTGCCGACTATTCGTGGCTCAGTAGGTTAAGTGACTGTTTCTCACTCCGGAGACCCGGGTTCGTAACCGGGTCCTGACACAGAACAGCTACTTCTACACAAATGACTTACAGTGAACATGAAGGCAGCCAGACCAGTATGGTAAATTATTCCAAAGCCTTAATTAGTCAGACTCTGATGACAATCCAGAGGAGAGTGTCTATGTCAGAGAGGATGAGCACCTCAGAGAAAGCCCTCTTGACTCGTTCCATCGTGGGCTCCATGTTGGAGGATGTTGACATGGTGAGAACTGATGGACACGAGATACACCGGCCATCCTCCTCAAAGTCCTCCCTGTCCATCACCTCTGCCATGACCAGAGGGTCCCAGTGATTTGACAAATTCTCTTCCAGGCACTCCAGTCCCCAATGAGTGGCCTGTTGAAATCTATTGTCCTATCATTAGGAGTTCGGTCATTGATATGAGTGACTCCTCAACTCATTCACAAGGGTCAACAAATTACACAAGGCAAACCATCTCTGCCATAGTTGACACTGTTATGGAGGTCATTCCAAGAGAAGATACGGAACACATAGCCACTGCAGATGATGTCACTTCTTTTACAAGAAGACTTGCGAGACTCAGCCCCAGGGACGGTCTTCAGAACTTCTCACATGAGCTCACTGACAAAGTTTATGAGCTCATAAAAAGTCACAACACCGACCAGGCTCTTTTTGTGCCAGCTGGCAAGAGCATGTCTGACTCTATTCTTTTGAAGCTGAAGACAGGATTGAATGCTTCTGAAGAATCCAGGGAGTTTCCATCTGACCTTGTATACTCCTTTGCTACGGAGTCAATAAAACGTCTGCTACAACAGATTGTCTTCTGGCTTCCTCCACCATCACAAGGATCCGATTTCTGCCAAACTACCATCTCTGATGGTTCTCTGCAGGAAACAAGTTGGCTTATGCCGAGCTCTTCTGCCATCTCCATTAGTTCCTCACAGGTTTACTTTGACACAAAGAGCCTTTTCACCAATATAATGGTCAATCAGGTCATGGATACCTGTTCTGTGGCCTCCAATTCATCAGAAGAATTATCAGAGTTGATGAACATAATCAATGGGTTGTCCCCAACTGATGCTGGAACACATGACTCTGACAGACCGGCTCTCATGACCACTAGCCGTCAGTCTAGTTCCAAATCATTGCCTAGACCCTCTCTGTCTGGCAGCAGCACACACAACGGTGGAACTGTGGATATTCAAGTTTTAGGAGAGGTGGAATCCAAGATGGACAACAAAGATCTGGAGATGTCTAGTGTCTCTGTGCATCCATCAACTCCATCAGCCATGGACTCTGATACACATGCATCATTTGACTCCACTAGCAATGACGACACCTCTTTGGTACTTTTACTGATTGTTAGATTGCTGTCAATGATCACCCCTATCACATTACTGGAATCCTCTGACATTGGTGAAACATCAAGAGTTCTCACAAAGAGGATTCTGTCTGAGTTCTGTGGCACCTCAGGCCTTGAACCAACTCAAGCCTACCCCCAGAATCTGAAAATCAAAAAGATTTTCAAGGCAGTCTACAAGGGGCTTCTTCAAGAATTTGGGTCAGAGAAGATGCTCCAGTTTGCAATGAAGTCAACGGATTATGCATTTGACGATGCCCTGGTCAAATCATTAACTAGGGAACTACTAGCTAAATGCAATGAGGCTAGCTCTTCACCTCCCTCCATGACACAGTTGTCATCACACAATGTACTTGGCAGTGACGAGGTAGGTAATTCTGGGCTTCCAACAACTTGTAGAAAGGAAAAGAAGAGAGGAAGATTCAGCGCTCTCTGTGGACTCAACCCAAAGGTACATATGTCATCAAAATACACATTTTTAAGATTATTTTTATTCTTTACGTACAGTATGATGGTAAACACTGATACCCTTTGTGTGCAATTTCTCCTACTGTATAAATGACTGTTTGCTACCCAGTGTACAAAGAAGGTCAACAAGAAGAACCACTGCACTCCAACATCTTCCCAGAACCAGACCCCTGCCGTCAGTGAAACATGTAAGTCAATACACTCAAATGTGTACTGAACAAAAATATAAACGCAACATGCAACAATTTCAAAGATTTTATTGAGTTACAGTTCATATATGGAAATCAGTCAATTGAAATACGTTCATTAGGCCCTTATCTATGGATTTCACATGACTGGGAATACAGATATGCATCTGTTCGTCACAGATACCTTAAAAAAAGGTAGGGGCGTGGATCAGAAAACCAGTCAGTATCTGGTGTGACCACCATTTTCCTCATGCAGCGTGACACTTCTCTTTCGCATAGAGTTGATCAGGCTGTTGATTGTGGCCTATGGAATGTTGTCCCACTCCTCTTCAATAGCTGTGCGAAGTTGTTTAATATTGGTGGGAACTGGAACACGCTGTTGTACACGTCAATCCAGAGCATCACAAACATGCTAAATGGGTGACATGTCTGGTGAGTATGCAGGCCTTTCGACATGGGGCCATGCATTACCATGCTGAAACATGAGGTGATGGCGGCGGATGAATGGCACGACAATGGGCCTAAGGATCTCGTGACGGTATCTCTGTGCATTCAAATTGCCATTGATAAAATACAATTGTATTCGTTGTCCGTAGCTTATGCCTGCCCACACCATAACCCTACAGCCAACACGACGCCATATACGTGGTCTGTGGTTGTGAGGCCTGTTGGACATACTGCCAAATTCTCTAAAACGACATTGAAGGCGGCTTATGGTAAAGAAATAAACATTCAATTCTCTGGCCACAGCTCTGGTGGACATTCCTGCAGTCAGCATGCCAATTGCACGCTCCCTCAAAAGAAGTCAACCAGCATTTTTCCTTGCTCCTATTTTTCTCAGTCTCTGTCTCTGAGACAGAGACAGAGTTGCGTTGTGTGACAAAACTGCACATTTTAGCGTGGCCTTTTATTGCCTCCAGCACGAGTTGCACCTTTGTAATGATCATGCTTTTTAACCCACAAGAGTCTACGCCCTGTCTGGGCCGAGGGATTTGTATCGGCCTTACTGCTATTTGCCCATACAAACGCATTGAATAACAGATTCACTACATGGAACTGAAGTGTCTGTCATAAATCTGAGAGATATAAAAAAGTTGACGAAATATATATAAATATATATTTATTTATATGTATATATATTTTTGCATGTTTTTATCCCCTTCTATTTGGCACTAAACAGTCTAAGCCCTGGGGTGGCCTATGTAACACTTCTGCGTTAAACAGGCGGATTGAGACTGCTAGGCTACCTGCCGCCCGACATTTGTAAATTATGTAGAATATTACAATTTAAATAATAATAATGCAATACTAATTCTTCACACTAACTAGGGTCAGTTAAAGAAAATGTTATGTTTACATTTTTTCCCCCAGCAATTGTCAATGATCAACAATCCTGCCGAACAGAGAGTGTATGCTCCACCAAGAAGAAACCAAGGAAGCGTTCGCTCATTTCCAGGATGTTTTCAGCTATAGGCAAAGCCTTGTCCAGTCCCTTTACTTCCTGTTATAAAAAGAAGAGTACCTAATCTATATTTCAAAATAAATATTTGAAATTGACATAATTGCATTAATTCTTCATGTTGAGTGTTTTTCATTATATATTATTGGATGATATAAAGTGTAGTAATAGTAGAAGTTGTATAGTTGACTATAGTTGACTATATACATACATTAAAAAATAATAAGAATAGTGTGCACTTCTAGGTACAGTTGAAGTCTGATGTTTATATACACCTTAGCCAAATACATTTAAACTCAGTTTTTCACAATTCCTGATATTTAATCCTAGTAAAAATCCCTGTCTTAGGTCAGTTAGAATCATCACTTTATTTTAAGAATGTGAAATGTCAGAATAATACTAGAGATAATTATTTATTTCAGCTTTTCTTATTATTTATTTCACGTTCCCAGTGGGTCAGAAGTTTACATACACTCAATTAGTATTTGGTAGCATTGCCTTTAAATTGTTTAACTTGGGTCAAACGTTTTGGTTGGTCTTCCACAAGCTTCCCACAATAAGTTGACTGAATTTTGGCCCATTCCTCCTGACAGAGCTGGTGTAACTGAGTCAGGTTTGTAGGCCTCCTTGCTCGCACACGCTTTTTCAGTTCTGCCCACACATTTTCTATAGGATTGAAGTCAGGGCTTTGTGATGGCCACTCCAATACCTTGACTTTGTTGTCCTTAAGTCATTTTGCCACAACTTTGGAAGTATACTTGGGGTTATTGTCCATTTGGAATACCCACTTGCGACCAAGCCTTAACTTCCTGACTGATGTCTTGAGATGTTGCTTCAATATATCCACATCATTTTTGTGGATATCACATCAAATAAAACTATAAATAATCTTATCTAAGTCCTTTACAATTTTAGGGGGTAAGTCAAGTGATAACGAGACATAAACCAATCTGGATAACCCTTCAGCTTTGGATAATAATACTCAACCGTATAACGAAATATCTCTCATCAACCAGAGGTTCAATTAGTTAAAGTTCAATTCAGTCCTTTGTTTTTCATCCTTGCATATAACCATTTCAATATAAGTAACCTTATCTTTAATTGGGATACCAAATACTTCCTGTAAAACACAATCCTTGAATGGAAATAAGACTGACTTACTGATATTCATTTTCAAACCCGAAACTAAGGAAAAGTCTTCAATACAGGAAACTGCTTTAGAAACCTCATTCCTGTCTCTTAAAAATATTACGATTCGCCTAGCATTAATAGAAAAAACAGAAATGGACATTTACTATCACAGTGACTAGATGAAGAATATTAAACTTGTATACGTTCACATGAACCAGGGTCTCACAAAAATAAAAGTTCTTACTAGTTGCAAATAAAAACAGTCCTTTGCACCACGCAAGTGGGTGACCTAAATTCTATATATATATATATATTTATACAATTGCAAATAACATTGTACCATAAATTGGTAAAAACGAATAGCCATCAAGCTAACATTAAGTGTCAGTGCGAATTTCCCTGCCATAAAATAAATATATATATAAAAAAAGTTTGGCTCACACAAACAATGCTCTTTCCTCAAGAAATATAAAGTTTTATCAGATGCAAATAAAACTCAGTCCTGCACAACTCACTTGATAAATCCAGCCACAGACGATTCTGAGCTTCTTTGTCAAATGCTGTCAGATCCTCCTTGAACCTCAGGTTGTTCTTCTTTACATAGTCATTTTTCCTTGTCATGTCCCTCACTGTCCTGGAGATGAATCTCATGATCACTGGTCGTGGTGGCTGGTTGTTTTCCCCATCTCTCAGCCTACCCAGGCGGTGCACTACATCCAGAGAACCTGCAACAACATTCCGCTCCTCCTATTGCCCTGCAAATGTCCTTCACACTTGCTTTGATGTTCTCGTCAGATTTTTCTGCTATTCTTTTTATTTTTTTATTTTTAAATTTTACCCCTTTTTCTCCCCAATTTCGTGGTATCCAATTGTTGTAGCTACTATCTTGTCTCATTGCTACAACTCCCGTATGGGCTCTGGAGAGACGAAGGTTGAATGTCATGCGTCCTCCGATACACAACCCAACCAGCCGTACTGCTTCTTAACACAGCGCGCATCCAACCCGGAAGCCAGCCGCACCAATGTGTCGGAGGCTACACCGTGCACCTGGCAACCTTGGCTAGCGTGCACTGCGCCCGGCCCGCCACAGGAGTCACTGGTGCGCGATGAGATAAGGAGATCCCTACCGACCAATCCCTCCCAAGCCCGGACGACGCTAGGCCAATTGTGCGTCGCCCCACGGACCTCCCGTCGCGGCCGGTTACGACAGAGCCTGGGCGCGAACCCAGGGACTCTGATGGCACAGCTGGCGCTGCAGTACAGCGCCCTTAACCACTGCGCCACCCGGGAGGCCTGATTTTTCTGCTATTCCATAAATTTGAAGATTCCATCTCCGACTATACCGGTCATTCTCGTTTACCTTTTGACTCCATTTCAGTGAGTTTCTTCTCCTGCTTTGCAACCTGAATGTTCAATGTTGCGTTTTGCTGCTTCAGAGTTTTTACTTCCTCAGCACTGAAATCAATCGATTTCTTCAGGTTAACGATACTGACAGTGTTCTTTTACACCAAATTCATGATGTTATCTGTACTCTCTTTGATTTTAGCCGTGAGGATGCGGACGATGTTGTCCTGTAGCTGGCTCATTGATGGTTCACTTCTCAGCTTCTTTGGAAGTTGCTCCTTGGTTGGGGTATTCGGGTATGAATCGCATTCACCCCCCTTTTTTACACTGCAAGCATATGAGTGAGTTTCAACAATGCCTCTTTTCTCCTTGGAAGTTTCAACATCCATTATCTCAGCAACAGTTTGGTCATGTCCTGATTACATGCTACGAAGACGTTAGCAGGCTAACTTAACGGCACACGCTGAAACGTTTCGATAGCTAGCTTGTCCGTTGGAAATCGTCAAAAATATGTCAATGGTTTGAATAATTACAAAATTATTCATTGTATGGTTAGATATCATTTTTGTGAAAATAACAAATTGCAACTGCAGTCTAAAACTATAAACTTTGTGAGAAAACCCAAAATTTGTTCCTCAGCTAGAAATGTTCCACCCTCTCATGTCGCCATCTTGACCATGTCACTGATTTCATGGAGCTCTCCTGCGCATCATTTACTTCACAAAATCCCGCAAATGTGAAAGCGCCAGAAAGAAACATTGCGAGATTGTAAATATGTGTGAAAGTCAGAGATTTGAAAGCAGGCGCTTTCATCAAAAGCGATGTACAGTAATGCGTACATACATTTGACTTTTGAGTGGCCCAGGGAAATTAGACTTTTTCAAGCTTTTCTAAGCAATTGTTGTATCTCTTTCTTTGTAATACTGTATGCATTCAATCATTTCGAATTGATCACTTCCCACTGGGCACATACATCAATTCAATGTTTATTCCACGTTGGTTTAACGTAATTTAATTGAAATTACATGGATATTCTGTCACAGTGAATTTTGTAATCTGCAGTCAATTTAATTATGTTTTCATGTGCCATGATTCTGACATTTCACATATGGTCCTCATAGGATTAGGCTACATAATTACAGTGGTGCAGTAAATGTAATCTCAATTCAATATGAGATGCATATACTGTACATATAGCCATTATAGCTATTAAACCCATGTTCAGTGACTGTAATCTGTGACGCAAGTGGCCTAATATGTTTGTGACGTTCCATGGAACCCACAGTGTTGTTTAAAACTAGATTCTGATTGGCTTGCAGGTCATTCTACAGTGTAAATTATAAATGAAAACGTGCTTTTATATCAGTGTTACAGATTCACATTACTGAACGTGTCTCAACCCGTACCGCGCTTTTATCTGCCTAAAGGTATCTGGTATCTTCACGCACGACTGGATAGGCCTTTTGGATACGCTTGTCCAAGGTAAGGATATGCGTCAAGCTATAGCCTACTTTTAATGTTTTAGTTCCGAACTCAAATTACTCCAGTCAAGTGATTCATCATAAAAGTGAGTTGTTTTGACTGAGCAGTCCAATGACCAATGCTGTTTTTGGACTATGAGACCCTCGGCTATATACTATGATGAGCCAATAACATGCATAGATTGTGCATTAGGCATTGCACAAGTTAGTGTCTAGGTCAGAATATAAAGTTGCTACTTCCGTCAACTCAAGTTACTCAAGTTAAGTGATTAATCGTAAGAGTTAGTTGTTTTGACTGTCAAAACAAATAACTTTGATGGAATATTCCAAATTACAATGGCAATTATTCATCACAAATGCACAATATTACTTGTATTTCAATGATTCATCCAGGCCCAAGACATAAAGTCTCCTGAAAGCTGTGTAGCAATCATTCTATTGCTGACCCATAGGATGGTAATCACATACATGATTGGCTTCATCTAGAGTCATGGATACCTTTCATGTGAGTACTCACACACAATATTTTTTTTACATACCTCAGAAGGAAGATACCTCAATATCTGGAAGCACTGTCTCGTGTACATTTGCTAATGCTATCTCTGAAATGTCTAACAAAATGTTGACTTGATCGTTTCATCAAGACCTTCTCATCACAAGTTGGAACATGTGGTCAACATTGGGACAATGCAGCCATAAATAACATGGACCAATATTTTCATGGAGGTAAGCACTATACTTCTGATGGGTTTAAAGATTGTATTACATTATCTTATTATAGATATTTTTCCTCTAATGTGGCTCCCGTTCCTCCAACAGTGAGCAAGACCTGCCAGCAGAGCTCACTGGAGCAGGGAGACATGCCGTCATCCTTTTGGCGCCTGACAAAGTACACTTTTTCTCTTCTAAATAACACTACAGTAACATCTTCTGCACAAAGTTACATTCCTAATTAGATTGGTGTTAAGTGAGAAAGAATCCTAAAGATGGTCCAATGGGCATGGTCTGAAGCCTCTCGTCATCTCAGTGTGTTGAACCACCTGATTTCTTGCAGACTTGAGATTCAGATTCTGCTGAACGATGTTAAGCATTCGATTAACCACATGCAGGGGACGTGTATTGAGTTGCAGACTGCCATGTCTAAGGTAGTGTCAGATGAGTCTCAGATACAGAAGAATAAGTCTATGATGGTATGGTGATAATGATTGAGATGGTGATTATAATAATGATGACTAGCGGTACCCCACCCTAAGGGCAGTAAATCATTGGATCTGATTAATTAAATTCAATGCAATTCAATCTTTGAGGAGTGCAACCATAGAAATACAATGACTTTACACTAATAATAAGCTATTGTCAACTTGCCGTCTATGCTTATCTTGCTCATTGCTCACTGTCAATTGCTGACTGTTACCCTATGAGTGCAACTATTATTGATTTCTCACAGAAAAATAATTTGGTTGCAAATGTACCTGGGGCCATGTAAATAATTGTTAGGCTACTCATTTTGAATCCACCGGTGGCAACTTGTGTGACCATAAAAGTCTGTGCGACTTGGCACAGTAAAATAATTTGGTTACTGACCTGCCCTACATCATAGAAGGCCCTTCAAGTCGAACTAGGACATTTTGACATTTTTGACTCACTAACTCGTCATGGAAAGTTTGCCACTTGTGAAGTATTAGAATCAACCAGTAGGAAGCTCTACGCTAATAACGTACATTCATTTTAACTCTGAGGTTCCAAGTTTCCGATGACATGTGAATGCGTCAATAATTGCTATGGTAATTTTGAATGTTCAGTCAGTGAGCATTATGTGTAATTATCCTACATACTTACATCAAATACTTTATGATAGCATCATCTCCTGTAGTAGCAGTGCCAGCTCAAAAGTGTAGGAGAAAATGCCCCTGCAGCAGGGAGGCTTACGGTATTATAATATATTGTAGATAACATTAATATAATTTGTGTATTTACAGTATCAGTACACATACAAATGAAAGTATATGCTAGGGAATGATCTACACTGAGTGAACAAAACATTAAGAACACCTTCCTTCTGAGGTCCCCCCCTTGGTGGTGGACCATTGTTGATACTCAGGGAAAACTGTTGAGCTGAAAAACCCAACAGCTTCTGGCACCTACTACCATACTCTGTTCAAAGGGACTTAAATGTTTGGTCTTGCCCATTCACCCTGGAATTTCTATTCCAAGAGAAGAGGTCACTTAAACGTACCTAATTAGTAAAGAAATTACCATTGTGATAGCGTGATGATGTGACCATTTTATGCAGAAATAGTTTGGCGATTGGTCACATTTGTAAGCCCTGACATAATATGCAGGGAATTGTTGATTTTGCAACCAAAACAATGCGATGGCAGAGTACTGGAGTAAACTCCCAGTAATCCCCGTGACTGCGTGTAGGTTAAGATTGGGTTGTAACAGAGTATCAGAGCGAGACGTTCCTACCTGTCAGCTAGTAATTGTTCTGTGTGGTGACATGATCAGAGTGGCCTGACTTCTTCCACTTATTACAGATGTCCGACTTAGATATGTTGAGCATCCTGCTATGATGTCCATTACCAAGCCGGAACACTCCGAGGCCAACCCTCAGTGCCAGACTGGCAGCCGGCCGGCCGGTGGCTGGGTCTTTGGGAGTGGAAGAGTTAATAAGAAGGAGGTTCATCTACCTGAGGACAAAGACAGATCTGTAAGGAACTGGTTATTAACACTATATTCTATGTAGAGACAATTGAGTGGATTAAAATTGGTACAAATTGTGGCTTGCTTCACATTGCTAATATCTTCTTCCTCAGATTGTCTGGGATCCAACTCTGCACAGATGGGTTAACAAAACTGAGCCCAAGGCTGAGGTACACACTTAAATTCAATGAAATTAAAAACAGTGAACAACCATTGTATTTCAACTGTGATAATATTACTAACAATTTGGAAAATGTGTTGATGTGTTTTACAGAACAAGTGTGTACAACCACCTCCACGAATGGGGACATATGGATATCAGGAGAACACTGGCAGTGTCCCCAAAGGAGTGAATCCTTACTCTATGAAAGCAAGTGAATATTGCTTTAGAATACATGTGGTTTAACCAAGACCGTGTCAGCCGATCATAGATGTCCCTGGTGGTCTCCTGCTAACACCTTTCCCACTACCAGCAGGTCTATGGGGCAGCAGATACCCTACAATGCATTACAACTCAACTCAAAGCCTCAAAACCGTGGGCCTGGACTGCTTCCTAGACAGCTCTCTGGCTTGCTCCCTCCTTCACACTTTGACCTCATGGCACCAATGGTTGTACCACCTGACACTCTACCCTACTGAGGTATGACTCTGGAAAATCCTTCCAAATTGTATCCATTCATCATTAAATGAGATTTTACTTTAACATAGCAAATGACTGAAGTAGCAAGGATGTTATCTAATTTGTATTTTTGTCCAACAGGCCATTTGCCCAGATTGGATTTGCAATACATAGATTTTTTCAGCATTAAAAAACTTCAGCATTAAAAATGTATTAAAAGATGATCTTTCAATTAATCTCTCCTTTGTGTCCTCATGTTCATTAATTTGATGTGTTATATCATCATTTACAATGCTTATTGCTTCTGCATTGCTTTACGTTACAGAAAAGTATATACACTGCTCAAAAAAATAAAGGAAACACTAAAATAACACATCCTAGATCTGAATGAATGAAATATTCTTATTAAATACTTTTTTCTTTACATAGTTGAATGTGCTGACAACAAAATCACACAAAAATTATCAATGGAAATCAAATTTATCAACCCATGGAGGTCTGGATTTGGAGTCACACTCAAAATTAAAGTGGAAAACCGCACTACAGGCTGATCCAACTTTGATGTAATGTCCTTAAAACAAGTCAAAATGAGGCTCAGTAGTGTGTGTGGCCTCCACGTGCCTGTATGACCTCCGTACAACGCCTGGGCATGCTCCTGATGAGATGGCGGGTGGTCTCCTGAGGGATCTCCTCCCAGACCTGGACTAAAGCATCCGCCAACTCCTGGACAGTCTGTGGTGGATGGAGCGAGACATGATGCCCCAGATGTGCTCAATTGGATTCAGGTCTGGGGAACGGGTGGGCCAGTCCAGAGCATCAATGCCTTCCTCTTGCAGGAACTGCTGACACACTCCAGCCACATGAGGTCTATCATTGTCTTGCATTAGGAGGAACCCAGGGCCAACCACACCAGCATATGGTCTCACAAGGGGTCTGAGGATCTCATCTCGGTACCTAATGGCAGTCAGGCTACCTCTGGCGAGCACATGGAGGGCTGTGCGGCCCCCCAAAGAAATGCCACCCCACACCATGACTGACCCACCGCCAAACCGGTCATGCTGGAGGATGTTGCAGGCAGCAGAACGTTCTCCACGGCGTCTCCAGAATGTCACTTCTGTCACGTGCTCAGTGTGAACCTGCTTTCATCTGTGAAGAGCACAGGGCGCAAGTGGCGAATTTGCCAATCTTGGTGTTCTCTGGCAAATGCCAAACATACTGCACGGTGTTGGGCTGTAAGCTGTGGACGTCATACCCCCCTCATGGAGTCTGTTTCTGACCGTTTGAGCAGACGCATGCACATTTGTGGCCTGCTGGAGGTCATTTTGCAGGGCTCTGGCTGTGCTCCTCCTGCTCCTCCTTGCACAAAGGCAGAGGTAGCGGTCATGCTGCTGGGTTGTTGCCCTCCTACGGCCTCCACGTCTCCTGATGTACTGGCCTGTCTCCTGGTAGCGCCTCCATGCTCTGGACACTACGCTGACAGACACAGCAAACCTTCTTGCCACATCTCGCATTGATGTGCCATCCTGGATGAGCTGCACTACCTGAGCCACTTGTGTGGGTTGTAGACTCCGTCTCATGCTACCACTAGAGTGAAAGCACCGCCAGCATTCAAAAGTGACCAAAACATCAGCCAGGAAGCATAGGAACTGAGAAGTGGTCTGTGGTCCCCACCTGCAGAACCACTCCTTTATTGGGGGTGTCTTGCTAAATGCCTATAATTTCCACCTGTTGTCTATTCCATTTGCACAACAGCATGTGAAATGTGTTGTCAATCAGTGTTGCTTCCTAAGTGGACAGTTTGATTTCACAGAAGGGTGATTGACTTGGAGTTACATTGTGTTGTTTAAGTGTTCCCTTTATTTTTTTGAGCAGTGTATATATATATATATATATATGTGTGTGTCTGTGTGTGTGTATATATATATATATATATAGTATTTACAAATTCACCACATTCATGATTTTATATGGGAATCAAAAAGCTTTCATTAATGTTCACCATGTGCTGATGTGCTCAGCACTCAACAGACCCCATTATGACATCACAATGTAACGGAAGCCTTGCCATGATGTCATTCCTGGTTCCATCTGACAAGCAACATTTAATTTCCACTAATTTCATGATAGATCTCTCACAGAGGTAGGTTAAGTTCTTATTTTGAGAGTGTTAATATTTATCATCAATGGCTTATCGAGGGAGAAAATCAAGTGAGTTTGACAAACTCCAGAAGGAGAACTCACAGATGAAGAGCGTCATCGAAAACCTGAGGAAGCAAAACATGGCTTTAAACAAACAGGATGACCAGGACAAGTTTTCAAGTTTTGTAAGGCTCATCAGTTTTTCAAACGTTTTTCCAAAAATATCACTGTTTATTTTGTGGTTTCATAGACATACAGTAGGCCTACTAAAATATTTTGCTTAAAACTTTTTTATGACACACTGTAGAGACTATTTTGCCTACTTCACTTCTGCTATACATTTCATACTGTACCATTGTGATCCAGGGCTATCAGGAGAGCTACCCAATCCCAGAGGGCCATCGTGGCTTCATCAGTGATGCCAGACTTCTGCAGATGCAGAGAGCTGAGAGAGAGGCCATGGAAGCAAAGCAAAGAAAGATAAGTGCTATCCATGAGAATTATGTCCGGACTGCTCTCATCGGGGTTGGCAGCACCTTCGCACACCACTTCGTCCCCTCTATTCAGTGCATTCCGCGGCCGAAAGCTCCACCGAGGCCTTTGCCACGAAGGCTTGAACACTTAGCTCTGGCCCCACTGAAGAACGTGGTGGGGGTGGACGGAGCCCAAGTTCGACCTGGATCTCACTCTCTGGAGTCCATCCAGGTAAATAAGTCATTCAGCAGCAGTAGCGTGTGGCCTGTTCCCGTCCCTCCAACTGGAGCTCCCTCCAAGAGGAGCAAGAAGAAGAAGGGAAGGCGGGGAGTCAAAGCCCTGAAAGTCCAGTCGGACCAGGGCTGTGCTGACAACAACGGACCCATTGACCTGATGGAGGAGGTGAGGGACATCGAGGCTCACCTGAAGGAGGAGGCCTGGAAGGTAGGATGGACTTCGAATTTATTGTAAATGTGAAAATTTGCACTTCATAATTATACTTGGACCGATAAATTGCCAAAACAGATAGTTGTTCCATGTCTTAAAATCAAATCCAAATGTATTTGTCACATGTGCCGAACACAACAAGTGTGACCCTTACCGTGAAACCAACAGTGCAGTTCAAGAAGAGTTAAGAAAATATTTACCAAATAAACTAAAGTAAAAATTAATCATAATTAAAGTAACACAATGACATAACAATAACGAGGCTAAATACAAGGAGTATCGGTATCGAGTCAGTGTGTGGGGGTACAGGTTAGAAAGGATACTCTCTTTGACAGCATGATAGAATAGATCCTAGAATACAGGATCTCTCTGTGTATTAGTTTATGTATATACTAGTTCTATATGTATTTCTATGATGGGAGCATTATTTTCTGGTCTACACCAAAGGTGGTACATGAGGTGAAGGCCATGGGCAGGAGAAGTTTGGGCTTGGACATGTCCACAGGGGAAATAGCCACCAGCTCTCTGGGAAGCCTGAGCTCAGTGGATATGAACACACCTGCTGAGCTCCGTGACTACTTGGATGTTGGGACCCCGGTCAAGTTGCGTGACAGCCCACCCAGGCCTGCTCCCCCTCCTACCAAGCCCAGGAGCAAACTGCCTCGGCCTATAAGGTTCCTCAGCCTGCCAAAGGCTGCCACCGGCTCAGGTCAGTCCCTCTCATGTACTCACACTAATGTGAATAAGACAGGGAGATCAAGCTAGGTAGAGTGATAGAAAAACAGTAGGAAGGGAAGGGACACATGGCCTTAGCCCAGGGCTAAGACATTTTTCCACACTTGCTTTGCCTGTTTCACAGTGAGATAACCTTTACTCAAGGCTAATTGGACCCTGCTTCTGAGCAGGTTGAGCACCAAAAATATATGTGCTATATTTAAAATGATATCATAATGAACTAGTGTTAAAAGCTACAAACAGATATGGAAATGAGTAAATACATAAATAAATACATACAGTTCATAGAGAGATAGATGTCTGCTGTCAACCCATAGACAAGAAGGCAGCCAGTGAGCCAAAGGGCCAAATTAAGAACCAGGCCAGATTGCAGCCCCTGTCCAACCCAGAGCAGGCCCTGACTAAGACCTTCAAGCTGCTCCACTCTGCCTCTGATGACTGGTGAGCATTCACTGTAGACAAGACCAATGGAGCTAGGCTAAAGGAAGCACAGTGTAGTGTCCTTGGAAATGTAGATTTGAGCTACAGAGCGTAGAAACTTCTGAATTTAAGAGACCAGAGTCCTAATTGATGAACATCATTATAATGTTTTTGGAAAATGTTGTGTAAAATGCTTACGTTTCTTTCACTGAATTGCAGGGAGAAGAAGATCGAGGGCTTGACCTCTCTCCGTGTGATGGCTCAGAACCACATGGACATACTGATGCCTAAACTCCATGATATCTGCCTTGCCATTATAAATGAGGTAGCTGTATTCATTCACTGCCCTATTCATTCATCTGCACAAATCTGCTACATTTGGAGAACAAGTCAAATTATTGTGTCATGTTTCTGATGTTCGTGGGTTGTACTGCTCAACATTAATAGCTGGTCCTGTGTGTGTTATTATGATTCAGGTGAAGAACCTGCGCTCTGCAGTGTCCTGTGCTGCCATGGCCACACTGGGTGACATGTACGTTCACCTCCAGAGGGCCATGGACAGTGAGGTGGAGGGGACGGCACGCGTGCTGCTCCACAAAGCCAGCGAGGCCAACGCCTTCATCCGGCAGAGCGCCAACTTTGCCCTGGGTCACATGGTGCAGAGCTGCACCCCTACCCGTGTCATGAATGCCCTGCTGGTCGGTGGGCTGAGGTAAAGAGGGAGAAGGGTCAAGTAACACTCACTAAGGGGTAGATCCGGACTTCCACAAATTATCCTATTATCCAAGCCTCGAAATCGAGAAGATTGAAATACTGCTAGTTTTTATTTAACTGCCTTTTTCATCAGCATGCTAGGTTATTCCACAACACTTCCGGCAGCAACTCACCCCAACGCTAGACGTCACATTTGAATGGAATCACATTTATTTGTTATGTCTTATGCTTTCTTGTGTTGTCTACTTCTTATTTTACCATTGCGTTATTTAGATTATTTTTAGCCATTGGTGGAGAGGTACTGTCTACTGATGTGTGCTAGCCTTTGGGGAGTAACAAGTCATTTATAAACCTTCATAAAGTATATATAGTGAACACTTAAGATTAGGGGCTATTAGTGAGGCACTGAGGTATTAGTAAGTGCATGTACTCACATTCATAAATGCACTCATTAATAAATACACCATTCATGACATTTATAAATACATTTATAAATATGTATATAAATGGTGAGTCAAACCATTAATCAACCATTAACAAATGCCTTGACAATAACTAATTTATAACTGGTTTATAGTACATTAGTAGTACATTATTAATCATTTACAAATTGTGAACATACTATGATCAAACACCTTTATTAATTATCTGATAAGTCACGAACAAATCATTTAAAATAGCGTTTATAAATGTGTAAATAACTATTTATAGATTTCTTATTGACATTTACAAATGTAGGAATAATGATTAATAAATGGTAAGTAAACTCTTTACAAACAGTTTATAAATGGTATATTAAGGGACCTTAATATAAAGTCTTACCGAACATTTTGATCCATCGATGAGACTTCATCAATACAATCCATTATCATTCATCTCCTAACTCATGTATCTCTATGACATGTAACTGATGTGCTCTGTTTTTCCTTCCTCAGCCACCGTAACGCTGCGGTGAGGAGCTGCACTGCTCAGCACCTGGAGAGACTGGCTGAGGTCATGGGGACGGCTCGTCTCCTGTCGGGGAAGAAAGACCTCACTGACCGTTTCTTGATTGCCGTCAGTAAACTGGCTGTGGACCCTGCACAGGAAGTCAGGTGGGAAGTTCCTCCTGTAAAGTAGCTTGCTTCAACATAACAGTTAAGGCCGGGATTCAATCCATGGCTCGCTATAGCACTAGATCGCCGACAATGCAGCTTTTAAAGGTAATTTAGTCTTGAGTCAACATCTGCAGTGTTTACCACGAATACAAATTGAAATTGCCTTTAAAAGCCACATTTTCGGCTGTCTACAGCATCTATGCTAAAGGGTGTCATGGATTGAATTGCGGATTTTAGGTATTCGAAAACAACCACAGGTTCTCTTGGAGGGGAATAGTAATTGAAAACAAAAAGGAACAATTATAAATACAAATAAGTTCTACGTGGCATAGGAAAATCCAAGTCCAGGCACTCATGTGGGTTTGAAAGTTAAATTGCCAAATGCTTAGCGGGGATGTTTGGCCGGCAGGGATGTTCTTCTCCCATCGCCAACTAGCGACCTCCTGTGGTGGGCAGGGTGCAATGCACGCTGACACGATCGGCAGGTGTATGGTGTTTCCTCCGACACATTGGTGCTGCTGGCTTCCAGGTTCAGCGGGCATTGTGTCAAGAAGCAGTGCGGCTTGGCTGGGTTGTGTTTCGGAGGATGCACGGCTCTCGACCTTCCCCTCTCCAGAGTCCTTACAGGAGTTGCCGTGATGGGCAAAGATTGTAACTACCTATTGGATACCACAAAATTGGGGTAAAAATTACAGATGTAAATGAGTCCAAATATTCAGTACCTGATTCAGTTTCCTTCCTTCTGTTTGGTGCCTAATGAAGACAACCCTACTTGATCACAATTGTCGGTCTGAGCCTAGTGCTGTGCAGATTCGCTAAGATTTTCATAATAACGAACGGTTAATAACCAGTTGTTATATTGTTGAGATGATTTGTAGATCAGGTAGTACGGTGCATTACTCAAACCGACCCTCTTGCCAATTCTACCTAATGTATGTCTTATTTTGATGGGATATTTTTTCTCAGGTTGCCATCAATTGAGTACAGTTTTTAATCACAGACAGCAGAAATTATTTGATATGTTGCACGTTTAAGATGATATTAATATCTTTGTCCACAGGCATCATGGTCGCAATATCTTGAGAAACGTGGCCACCAATGGCGAATTTGCTAAAATGTGGGACAAATTCGCTCCGAGGAAAGAGCAAGAATCCTTGAGGGAGGTCATCTCAAAGGTTAACCTCAAAGAATGGTACATTCTCTCTGGATGATTAGAAGAAGTCTGACAAATTAGCTGATATGATTACAGAAATCCAATCCCACTGGGCACAGACATCAATGTCTAGTTTTGATTTAAATTTGGAACTCAACCAAAATGTGAAATCCACCAAAAATGTTGGTTAAAAGTTGGGTGGGAAAAAAAACAATTGTGTTTTCCACGTTGATTCACCGTTTTTGTTGTTGTTGAAATGAGGTGCAAATAACGTTTATTCAACCAGTTTTGGCCCAATGGGATGAATTTAATATACTGTAAGATTATATCTTTCTCTCTTTTCTCTTTTTCAACAGGAATATCTGAATAATCCCCAATTTTACGATAAATTTGTATCTAAATATTTGCACATTTCCCAACATGACTATTATCCCCTCCAGTCCCCAAACTCCAATATTTTAGCTCATTCTAAGAAATTTGACACCCTCCTCTAAACCCCCATGTAAATGCATTTTTAAACTGCATTGACTCCTTGTCCAAGTCCTGAATCCACTATAAGGCCATATGAACCACATTCAAAGCACAATAGTGATCTACTGAAACCATACTCACCATCTCAGGGGGTGCTCAGATCCTCAACCACTGACCTCCACACCATCCTCAAAACCAGCAGTCCTCTTTTGGAGGCAGATTGGTCAGTGCTCCTGTATGGCACCAACATTGTGGATTTTCATCCAATACTTCTGGACTATGAGAACATTGTTTGGACAATAAAATTAGGTAAAATGGAAGCTTGCTACAGTCTCAGTTTTATCCTCCAAGACAGTGTGAGGATGTGTAACCTGTGGTTTAACTTGATGATCAGGGCCAGATTACCGAATGGGCACGCAGGGTACCTGCCCTGTGGGCCCCGACCTCCAGGCAATATCATCATAAATCCAAAACTAAAAGTATTGTGGATGTATATTACAGGACGTGGACGTTTTACAATTTGTGAGCTCATTTCATACTTTGTAGCCATGTTTTATATAAATTTGTGCATATTTTGTAGTAAGTCGTGAGCATTTGAAAACATTTAGTGGGGATGTTTTATATCAATTTGCTTACTGGTGCTCTTAAATGCCGTCCCTAGGAGGGGTGCGTCACTTGAGTGGGTTGAGTCACTGACGTGATCTTCCTGCCTGAGTTGGCGCCCCGTATGCTCTCTCTAATTCTCTCGTTCTCTCTCTCTTTCTTTCTTTCTTTCTTTCTTTCTTTCTCTCTCGGGCAACTGAGCGCTCCTTGCTGTCCATAGTCCACCTGGCTGTGCTGCTGCTCCAGTTTTAACTGTTCTGCCTGTGGCTATGGAACCCTGACCTGTTCACTGGAAGTGCTTCCTGTCCCAGACCTGTTGTTTTCAACTCTCTAGAGACAGCAGGAGCGGTAGAGATACTCTGAATGATCGGCTATGAAAAGCCAACTGACATTTACTCCTGAGGTGCTGACCTGTTGCACCCTCGACAACCACTGTGATTATTATTATTTGACCCTGCTGGTCATCTATGAACATTTGAACATCTTGGCCATGTTCTGTTATAATCTCCACTCGGCACAGCCAGAAGAGGACTGGCCAGCCCTCATAGCCTGGTTCCTCTAGGTTTCTTCTTAGGTTCTGGCCTTTCTAGGGAGTTTTTCCTAGCCACCGTGCTTCTACACCTGCATTGCTTGCTGTCAGGAGGAATGGGCCAAAATTCACCCTACTTATTGCGGGAAGCTTGTGGAAGGCTACCCGAAATGTTTTACCCAAGTAAAACAATTTACAGGCAATGCTACCAAATACTAATTGAGTGTATGTAAACTTCTGACCCACTGGGAATGTGATTAAAGAAATACAAGCTGAAATAAATCATTCTCTCTACTATTATTCTGACATTTCACATTCATAAAATAAAGTGGTGATCCTAAATGACCTAAAACAGGGAATTTTACTAAGATTAAATTTCAGGAATTGTGAAAAGGAATTGTGAGTTTAAATGTATTTGGCTAAGGTGTATGTAAACTTTCGACTTCAACTGCATATTTCCCCTATAGGCAACAATGGTACGACCTTCAGAGTTCCACAAGCAATTTGTTGTTTACGTTACAACGTGGGCATGTCTCATTGCCAACAATAGTGAAGCAGGCATTGTGACGTAGAACAATGGGCTGGGCATAGAACATTCGGAAAAGAGAGTTGGTGCCACGGTGCTCAATAGAACTAATAGGAGCTGGCAGGGTGAAAAATGCTCTAAAATAAGGCCTGTTTTTTTTTACTATTTAAAAACTATGGCAAGAAGCTGGGATATGGTAATATGAAACTGGGCTCCACGGCGGATGCAATGAACTAGTTTTTTTAATCAGAAAAAAGCATTGTTAAAAATGTAATGAGTCCAGCCTAACTGGAGCATCTAGGCTAGTCACTTCTCAGGGAAAGGATGCTCTTCAGTCGGTCTCTTGTCCACCAAGTGATAAGAACACTCATAGGGTCGGTTTGGTGGTTTCTTCAAGTTCAATGCTTTGAGCCAAAGCCAAAGAGACTCCTCATCCATAGGAGGTGGGTGCAAATCAAAAGGTGCACAGCTGCACAACTGCACTCCAATCTCAAAAAGGTTTGGTGGACAAAACAGTCCTGCTCCATGAACAGCTTCCGTTTCTGCCAGTAATTGTGGCATCCCCTTACCGAACATTAAATGCCCATATTGCATGAATCCATGTTTGGGAAGTTATCGAGTTAGCTAGCTGCGAACTACTGTCCGGAAGTGCTTAACCGGAAGTCCCCCACACAATTTTTTTTTTAACAGACCCCGCCCATATTTCCATTGAAAACGAGACAGAACCAAACCAATCAGTTAAGCATATGAAGGCATTCACAGCTGACCGCTCAGACGGGCATTCCAGCCAACCATTTTTTACTTGGTCCTTCTAGCCGGATTAAGTGACCAACAGTTTTTTTACATGGTCCGTCATTTCTCCGGATTTAGCTACCAATAGATTTTACAGATAACCAAGATACAGTGGGGAGAACTAGTATTTGATAACCTGCAAAATCGGCAGTGTTTCCTACTTACAAAGCATGTAGAGGTCTGTAATTTTTATCATAGGTACACTTCAACTGATAGACGGAATATAAAACAAAAATCCAGAAAATCACATTGTATGATTTTTAAGTAATACATTTGCATTTTATTGCATGACATAACTATTTGATACATCAGAAAGCAGAACTTAATATTTGGTACAGAAACCTGTGTTTGCAATTACAGAGATCATACGTTTCCTGTAGTTCTTGACCAGGTTTGCACACACTGCAGCAGGGATTTTGGCCCACTCCTCCATACAGACCTTTAGGTTTCGGGGCTGTCGCTGGGCAATAAGGACTTTCAGCTCCCTCCAAAGATTTCCTATTGGGTTCAGGTCTCGAGACTGGCGAGACCACTCCAGGACCTTGAGATGCTTCTTACGGAGCCACTCCTTAGTTGCCCTGGCTGTGTGTTTCGGGTCGTTGTCATGCTGTAAGACCCAGCCACGACCCATCTTCAATGCTCTTACTGAGGGAAGGAGGTTGTTGGCCAAGATCTCGCGATACATGGCCCCATCCATCCTCCCCTCAATACGGTGCAGTCGTCCTGTCCCCTTTGCAGAAAAGCATCCCCAAAGAATGATGTTTCCACCTCCATACTTCACGGTTGGGATGGTGTTCTTGGGGTTGTACTCATCCTTCATCTTCCTCCAAACACGGCGAGTGGAGTTTAGACCAAAAAGCTCTATTTTTGTCTCATCAGACCACATCACCTTCTCCCATTCCTCCTCTGGATCATCCAGATGGTCATTGGCCAACTTCAGACCGGCCTGGACATGCGCTGGCTTGAGCAGGGGGACCTTGCGCTCGCTGCAGCATTTTAATCCATGACGGCGTAGTGTGTTACTAATGGTTTTCTTTGAGACTGTGGTCCCAGCTCTCTTCAGGTCATTGACCAGGTCCTGCTGTGTAGTTCTGGGCTGATCCCTCACCTTCCTCATGATCATTTATGCCCCACGCGGTGAGATCTTGCATGGAGCCCCAGACCGAGGATGGTTGACCATCATCTTGAACTTCTTCCATTTTCTAATAATTGCGCCAACAGTTGTTGCCTTCTCACCAAGCTACTTGCCTATTGTCCTGTAGCTCATCCCAGCCTTGTGCAGGTCTACAATTTTATCCCTGATGTCCTTACACAGCTCTCTGGTCTTGGCCATTGTGGAGAGGTTGGCGTCTGTTTGATTGAGTGTGTGGACAGGTGTCTTTTGTACAGGTAACGAGTTCAAACAGGTGCAGTTAATACAGGTAATGAGTGGAGAACAGGAGGACTTAAAGAAAAACTAACTGGTCTGTGAGAGCCGGAATTCTTACTGGTTGGTAGGTGATCAAATACTTATGTCGTGCAATAAAATGAAAATTAATTACTTGAAAATCATACAATGTGAGTTACTGGATTTTTGTTTTAGATTTTGTCTCTCAAAGTTGAAGTGTACCTATGATAAAAATTACAGACCTCTACATGCTTTGTAAGTATGAAAACCTGCAAAATCGGCAGTGTATCAAATACTTGTTCTCCCCACTATACATGTAATACCCTTGTTTTGAACTAGGTATTGAGTATATTCTTGTTAAAACCAAGTACTGAGTATATTTGTTATAATTAATTGGTATTATATTTAAAGGATGATTGAATTGCTCCTAAATTGTAATGTTGTTAATGCATTTCTTTTTGAATAAATATTTATTTAATGTGTAAGTGAATAGTTGGGTTTGATTTGAAGTTAATGTTTTGACCAATAAGGTCGCTTGTTAAGCTGTGGCCAATGGGAGAGTGGACCTGGTTAATGGGAGGCTTGGGGGAAAAAAAGAGGGAAAGAGACGTTGAGAAAAGATGTACGTTTTACATTAGGACCGTTGGTGAAGAAAATTATAAAAGAAGACGACAAAACGAGAACAAAACCCATACCTACTAAGACATGAAGGGAAATACCGATTTTATTTTATAAGAGAGTTGTTATAATTTGTTAAGACTTAGTAAAGACTGAAGCTACCGTCTCATCGTGGAGGTATTTGATAGCCTTGAGGTTAGCCTAGCATCGTGTAACACCGAGAGATAATTGGTTGGGAAAGCTTAAGGAGTTCGTGTTCCCATGGGATATCGGTTACGGCTAAGGAGTACTGTCTGCATTGATAGCGGTGCTTGCTGTGGATGTTGTGAGGAAACCTGCAAGGAACTGCCTTACTTCGCTGAAGGAATATCTACAAGTAGTGAGTAATCACAACGTGAGGTGCTTCTGGACTTTGTGTGTCGTCGGTTTTTTAAGCTCCAACGGGTTATTAAACTTGAAATAATTTAGACATGGGTTGTGCACGACTCACTGGGGTTTATAATCTTTATTTATTTTTGATGTTGTGCTATGAAAATGTAATACACATATTGAACCGTATGTATGTTTCCTTGGTGGAGTCATTTACTGTTTCAATTTAATTGAATGAATGGGATAGCCTATCCTGATACAATAACAGAAACCTATAATAATTTCATCTGAAGTTAATACCCTGTTGTCATCACCCTAGACAGTTTACAATAGGAATTCTTATTGGAGATGTCCTTCCCACATAACATCCCATGCTGTTGAGAGACTCTACATAAGTTAATAATGTGAGAGTCATATTCGAGCCTGGTGAGAGTTCTTGGCCTAACCACAGGGGTTACTTGGAAAGACTCATGAGACCATAGCCCTACTGGTAAAATGCACATGAGGGGGTACTTCAGGGGTACTCCGGGCAGAGCAAAATTCAGTTGGTGGTACAGTAACCAAAAAAGTTGGGAACCACTGGTATAGCCTATGCGCACGGTTAACGGTCTCTCTGCCTGCCCAGATCCTCACTCTCCCTCGCCTGCTCCCTTTATGAAAAACGCTAGTGTGCGTTTCTCTTCGGTCTGTTGCCTGTTGAATAGCTCAGCATACTCATTGATAGCCCTTACTTTAGTGAACTTGCACGAGACATTGCAAGCCAAGAAATTGCACAATACATCATTTCAATACCCTATTGTTTTGTTTTGCACACTTCGTACTAAATAATACAATGCAGTACTACAGGATATTTCTTAACGTAACTCTTTATTAGCTAGCTATAACAGGCATGTTCACATATCGCCAACCAGGATCAATCTGCCATGACCTAACCATTTGGGTGGTCTTAACCAATCATAGCACAGTATGATATGGCGGTAAAATGCGTCCAATTACAATTCCATATGTTTTTACATGAATAATACATCCCCCTTCTTTTAAAACAAAATAAATGTTTACATATTCTAAGGGTTTCTTTTGAATACATGCTCTGTAGTTTGATCTCAAGGTAGGTAACCATTTATATTGCATACTACACCAACAGACTCAAACAATAATCCACCATACTGTTACTTTTCAAACAAGGGATTCTCAGCAACTCCGCTTTCACTGTAGAAATAACATCTTAACATTTCAAACAAATACAAGACCAAAGCATTTCAAGTGAACTTTCAATAACAAGTTTACAGTCTGGAACTCTTTTAGGGCAGCGATCCGCCTACACCCTTTGACATTTCACAGGTCTAGGACAGCTCTGGGCTTGACCTCTCTTCCTGACCTTGTGCAATATGATGCTGAGCATGCTTCTGTCCGTCAACAGTTCTTGTGGTGTTGCAGGTAAGGATGGTGTATGTTGTGCTGTGTGTGTGTGTTTAGTCCATCACGTTCTCTTTCAGGGGAACAGTTCATCTCATCAGTGTGTTGTTCTTTTGTGTTCAGTAGGTGACGACGATTGCAGTGTGATCCTTCTGCGGTGCGGATGTGATATGAACGTTCTGTGTCAGCTGGCTGGATGACGACTACTGGCTTCCAGAGGCCATGCTCCTGGATTCTAACTGACTCTCCGTCAATCAGTGGTGGCAGTGGTCTAGCTGACCTGTCGTAGTATCGCTTTTGTTGTTGTCTCTGTGCACGTTTTCCATGCATTTCCTATTAGCTGACGACCTCAGTTTGCAGCTGTTGGTTTGTGCCGGGAAGGTTTGAGCGAAGTCTGCGGCTCATCAACAGCTGGGCTGGTGATTTGAAGTTGTCAACTGGAGTGTTGCGGTATTCAACAAGACTGAGGTAGGGGTCTCTCGTCTGCTTTTGCTTTGTCCATGAGTGATTTAGCAATCTGCACAGATTTTTCAGCAAGGCCATTACTTTGAGGGTAATATGGGCTTGTGGTGACTTGTAAACTCCCATGCTTTTGTGAAGGATTCAAACTCATTTGATTTGTAACAGTGCCCATTGTCAGATATTGAAGTCTCTACAATGCCATGCCTGGCAAAGGCTGCTTTCAGCTTGTGTATCACGGCTGCAGATGTGGTGCTGTGAAGCTTGTTGAGTTCGAAGTATCTGCTGTAGTGAACAGATCGGTTGCCACGACCTGCCAAGGTCGGCCTGGGATACAGTGAGGTAACATTGGCTCTTTGGTGTTAGAGGGGCGTCGTTCAAGACATATGGCGCGTTTACCAACAATGTCCTCTATTTGTTTGCACATTCCGGGCCAAAGCAAAATGTCCCGGGCTCTCTGTTTATTCAGAAATTCATAAAAAATCCTACAATGTGATTTTCTGGAGTTTTTTTCTCATTTTGTCTGTCATAGTTGAAGTGTGATAAAAATGACAGGCTTCTCTCATCTTTTTAAGTGGGAGAACTTGCACAATTTGTGGCTGACTAAATACTTTTTTGCCCCACTGTATGTACTGATGGAAATGTTTACATCTGAACAGAATGGCGTAGAGCTCCTTTTCGATTTGAACGTAGTTTATTTCAGTCTGTGAGAGATTTGGAAGCATAGCCGATGGGCTTTCCTTCTTGCAGTAGCACTGCACCTAGTCCATACTTCGACGTGTCCACTTGGAGTCTGAGCTCTTTGTCGGGGTCGTAGTAGGCAAAGATTGGTCCTGGTGCTCTCGTGATCACGTCTTTCACATTCTGGAAAGCAATGTCGTGTTGCTTGTCCTAGAGAAACTCACTGGAATGCTTTAGCAGTTGACACAGGGGTGCCTTAGCATTGGAGAGGCTGGGTGCTAAGTAGTTGACCATGCCAATCACTGTTTCCAGCTCTGCACGGTTCTTTGGTGGCTCCCTTTCTTTTATGGCTAAGATCTTCTGTGGATCCGGCTTGATTCCAGTCGCTGACCTCTAACTTCGACTGTGTTCTTCTCGGTGTTGAGCCGGACTCCTCTCTCGCGGGACCTTTGCAGCATCGCGCTGAGGTTTCGGTCGTGCTCCTCTTTGGTTCGACCGTAGACAAGGATGTCGTCCACAACTCCGTCGAGGCCTTTGTACACTTCGTCAATCTTTCGCTGAAACTCGTCTTGGGCTGCAATAATCTCAAAAGGCAGGCGACGGAACCTGTAGCGTCCAAACGGTTGTGAGCTTAGATGACTCTTCTGTGAGCTTGATAGCCCAGTAGCCTGATCTAGCGTCCATGACACTGAAGTAGTGTGCTCCCGCTAGCTTGTGTGTGATGCCATCTAGCGTCAGTAAAGGATCACGGGGGCGTTTGATAGCCTTGTTCAAGTCTCTTGGGTCGAGACATACTCGGAGCTTGCCTATGCGAGGTTTCTCCACCACCACTAACGCGTTCACCCAGTCAGTCGTTTCTGTAACCTTGGTGACTATGTCACATTGCTCCATGCTCTCCAACTCTTTCTTCAGGCGGGCACGGAGAGCAAGGGGAATCTTTCTCGGTGGGTAGACCACAGGGGTTGCGTCTGGGTCAAGGTGAATGGTACATTCTCCTGGGAATAATCCTATTCCTGTAAAAACATAAGCAAACTCCTCCAGTGAATTGTCTCTCTACTGGTGCTGTCACTGATAAAACTAGCTTGATGAGGTCCATGTCTAAGCATGCTTTAAGACCTAGCACTGCAGGTGCTCTAGTGTCAACAACATAAAAGTCCAACATCATGTCACTTTCCTTGTATTTGCATTTGAAAGTGCATGTGCCTTTTACTGGGAGCTGTTCACCATCATAACCAGTCAGTCTGCGCGTGGTGGGCTGTAGCTCGTACTCAGATGTCAAGCTGCGGTACTTATTCAGAGGAATAATGTTTACTTGTGCACCAGTGTCTAGTTTGAACTTTAGCTTTGTGCCTTGTGTTCCTATCTCAATGTCAGCAAAGGCTTGTTCTGTCTCTGATATTTGACTTTTCTGTGTCACTGAATCAATAAATAGTTCATCAGCGTTTGAGTCTTTGATTGACATTTCATCTTCACTCACTGTGAGTACTGTTTTTCCACGGTAAGCTCTGCACACTTTTGCAAAGTGATTCCATTTTCCACATTTATCACACTGTTTGCCTTTAGCTGGGCAATTTCCTTGTTTGCCATGTACTTTGTATCTACATGTTTTGAGTCTGTCGCTCTGTTTTGGAGTTATGTCTCTCTCCGTTCTAAAACACTCTCTGTGCACCTGAGGTGTGCTTTGATGTCTGCCTGACTGCACTGCTTGTTCACGTGATGCGCTCGTGCTGCCGCGCGAAATGGTTTTCATCTGAGCCTGTGCTAGCTCGTGAGATCTGGCTATGTCGATAGCTTTGTCCAGCGCTACCTCAGACCCAACATTCAAAAGTTTCTCTCCCACTCGCGGTGTGTATTCCAACTACAATACGGTCCCTGACCATCTCATCCTTGTTTGCATAATCACAGTCTTTCACAAGCAGACGCAGCTCTGTCACAAACTGTTCAAAAGACTCGCTAGCTCCCTGAATTTGTACCGAGCAATATGGTCTTCGGCACAACATATGCTTCAAAAAGATCGTAGTATGTTTTCAGTACCTTTTGATTCAGCCTCGGTAAGTGTCCATGTAAATATCTCTCACTTTTTCACCGATCCAGAGGAGCAGGTAGCAGCATTTTTCCTCTTCTCCTCTGTCCTTCAGAGGACCTGTGAACCTTAGCTCCACATGCTGTTTGTACCTACGCCATGCATCGGGTAAGTTTGTAGACTCCCAGTCCATTCGAGGTGAAGGAACTCCAGAAAAATCCATCTTGTAAGGCCTTTTATTCTGACACCATGTCTTGTTTTGCACACAATAATACAATGCCGTTGTAACGCTCCGGGTGTCGTGGGTGTGGAGTCAGACGCTGGAAACAGAGTGCAATGCTGTGCTCTTTAATGCACAAACGCAACACAGGGTGCTCACAACCAAACTGCCCCAAACATGGGGGACGAAAATAGTACAACCGAAATACACGACCAGGAACAAACACGTTCCTCTACTACAGAACCGAAGGTCACAATAATTAATCCCGCACAAAGAAACAGGCGGGCCGGCTGTCTAATGAAGCCCAACTAATCATTCACGAACAGGTGCTAACAATAAACAAGGAGGGGGAGGAAAGACACTCAGTGGCAGCTAATAGGCCGGTGACGACGACCGCCGAGCCCCACCCGACCGGGAAGGGAAGCCACCCTCGGTCTGACTCGTGACAGCCGTACTACAAGATATTTCTTAACGTAGCTCTTTATTAGTTAGCTATAACTGGCATGTTCACGTATCGCCAACCAGGATCAATCTGCCCATGACCTAACCATTTGGGTAGTCTTAACCAATCATAGCACAGCATGATATGGCGGTAAAATGCATCCAATTACAATTCAGTATGTTTACACATATGAATATTACACCTATAGCCTAAATCTTTTGATTACTGATGCACGTTTCTGACTGTATGCCTGGTGGCCAACATGCCTTCCTATGCCTGGCTTTGCCCCTCCCATCTCTCTCTCTCTCTCTCTCTCTCTCTCTCTCTCTCTCTCTCTCTCTCTCTCTCTCTCTTTTCCTCCATTAAACTGCTCCGGTTATTACCCAGTTCTGCTCTCCTGCGCCTGACTTCACTGCAGCTCGTTTCGCAACTCTTTCAAGATCGATATCTTAGGGTTCGATTTTTCCAAGCGCTGGGATGCGCAGAACTTAGAACACGGAGTTAATGAAATGCCCAGGAAATGGCACAGAAAATTTGGGGCGGTCTCTCCATAAAAGTCAATGGCCACACACCAATACATAGATTTGACAGTCAAATTATTACTTAAATAGCAGTCAACTGTTGTTATTCTATAGAGGGTCGTGATTAGTTTAGGTTAACTAACAAAAAAAGTGGTCTGGTCCCTTTTCCATGATCGAAGCCTCCCGAAATCAACATCCAATATTCCAAAATATAGATAAAAGCCTTCAAGTACTCATCTGACCAACTTCTTCAGGGCCAGCCAGGCCCCCTGTCGCCCCCCAGGCGCCCTGAAACCCAACCCCCATAAGAAGAAGCCCAAATACGACCTGCCCTTGCCCAGTATACATACAAGGTAAGAGGACAACACTAGTTTTTCGTCTTGTAGTTAAACTTGTTTTATACACAGTTTAAAGGGATAGGTCATCCCAATTACAAAATTACTTAAGTTGCGTTTACATTTCATTTGAAATCCAATGCATCCAAAGTGTACATTAGTCTTTCCTGTTTCATAACATATTTTTTGGTCCCTTTCAGATCACAGCCATGTCAAGTGGGCATCAGGCTTGTAAGAGACATGAATTATCTGTGAGATTCAGGCTGAAAGGTGAGATTCTCAACTACTCATTGTACTGAATAGATAATCATGAGCTAACATTGTACCACCTTATTTGCTGTAAAATACAGTATTTTTAGGGAAGCAAGGCATTTGTGTAGGATGTGCATTGTAGAGTATGTTTGTTCTTTTCTTTCATGTATTTCTCAGTCTATTCTAGTCATTCATCTAATCTTGTCATTTGATTTCTATGGTATTTCTCTCCATTAGGACTGGGTATTGGCTTCTACGGGTTACTCTGCCTTCTGTGATGGAGAATGCCTCTACCCTCTGTTCCTGCATGAACTCCACGATCCAACTAGTGGTCAGTATGCACTACTACACCCTCTCTCACATGAATGTTAACATTACTGGTTTCAGTGGGAAAGATGGTAAATGGTTCAGACATTAATGGCAAATATAAAAAACTAAGATTGCCATTGTAGACTCCGGTAACTGTTAATGTAGAGTAGGGATAGTGAGAAGTAACATTCAAGACTGAAGCAATTATCCCCTCTAGTGGTATACTTTATACTGTACCAGGTTACTACACACACTGATAATACAAAACATTGAGGACACCTGCTCTTTCCATGACAGACTGACCAAATGAAAGCTATGACCCCTTATTGATGTCACTTGTTGAATCCATTTCAGTCAGAGTAGATGAAGGGGAGTTAAAGAAAGATTTTAAAACCTTGAGAGAATTGAGACATGGATTGTGTGTGTCATTCAGAGGGTGATTCGGCAAGAGAAAATATTTAACTGCCTTTGAACGGGGTATGTTAGTAGGTGCCAGGCCCACCGGGAAAAGTGTCAAGAACTGCAACACTGCTGTTTCTCATGCTCAACAGTTTCCCATGTGTATCAAGAATGGTCCACCACCCAAAGGACGTCCAGCCAACTTGACACAACATGGGCCAGCATCCTTGTGGAACGCTTAGGGCAGCTTGTAGAGTCCATGCCCAGACGAAATGAGGCTGTTCTGAGGGGAAAAGGGTGTGCAACTCAATATTAGGAAGATGTTCCTAATGTATTGTGCACTCAGTGTATGTAGTCCTACATGTTTTTAAATAGTACAGTATCACAAACCACAGTACAAAACCATACTACAGGCCCACACTATCTGTAAATCAACTAAATGTTTTTTATTTCCATATGCAGATAATAAAGCATCATTGTTCATGTAATATTCTAATATTAGGAAGAGGAAATAGTCATCAAATAGATGAAAAGACAGAAACAAAAATGTTTTTGAACTACAACTTATTTTATTTTAAAATGTCAAATTCAGTGCAAAGTAATGTAGTGCATTCGTGTCTAGATCCCTGTTGGGTGGCAAAGTGTCACACGAATCCTGTGGGGAGAGAGAACAAGAGAATACATTAAATTAATGGGTGTTAACTAATCAGGGTTCAACAAAGCACTTCAAGTCCTCAATTCCTTCAAAAAGAGAGAGAGAAGGAGAAAGGAGTATGGTCCCTGCAGTAGGACTACATGCTGGCCATGAGGTTCTCCAAGTGGTACTCTAGGAGGCTGGAGAGCTCAGTGACCAGAGACTCTGGGTTAAAGTACCAGGCCAGCTGCTGGCCAAACATGTCATCTAGCAGAGCCATCAGCCCGCCCTGAAGAGAACACCACACAACACATATAAAATGGCTCTGAGTTATTAGCTTATCAAGAGGAGAGAGACAATTAGAAATACTCCCCCTAAAATGGCATTTGGACCTGGTTAACCATGAATATGGAAGTAAACAGGAAGTAACCTCTTGACTCTTACATTGAGCAGCAGCAGGTATCTGTCAGCCTCTGGCTCCATGTTGGCAGCAGTGGGCAGGAAGGAGGACAGGAGAGCGTACAGACGCTCCACGATCCCGGCAGGGTGCTAAAGGAAACAAAGGAGGAGAAAAGAGAATAGAATAGAAGAGATGAGGAATTTAAGTGAAACTGCTAATAGAGAGAGATCAAAACATGTACCAGTGGGATGCTACTTACCACCATCAGGGACTTCTGAGCTGTCATCATCCCAAACAGCACCAGCTCAAAGAGGACATCTATTATGTTCACATGATGGATCTAGGACAAGAAAACACATTTGGAGAAATTAAGAATGATTTCATAGAGATCAGCTACTGTGATGTATAAAAGACATGCATGTGGAAGAACTCAGTGAGACTTGAAAGAGTTAATGAACTCACCTTTGCCTCAGCCAGCTCCCTCTCAATGTCATTCCGCTTGGAGGGGTCACTCAGTAAGTCCACAAAGTCGTTATAGGTACGGATGAATTTGGCCTCGTCCTATGACAAAGAAAAGAGCATCTTAGTGAACAGAACACATTTCCCCTCAGGGACGCTCTCTTTCCCTTGAAAGATAATGAGTTAGTGAGTTACCATGTGGTTGGCCTGAACAAGGCCGCCCAGGGGGACCTTTCCCGCCACAAACAGATGGTTCCTGCTCAGGGTGGAACCAAGCAGGGTCTAGGGAAGAGGGAAGAGTTAGGGTGAGACATCTTCCTCTTGGAGACAGAACAAGAAGTCACAGAGACAAAAAGAACAGTGGGTCCACTCACAGTGAAGGCCTGGCGCAAGGAGATGAGCCTCAGGGCGATGTCCTCCACTCTCTTGGTGGTAAGGTAGAGGCTGTGAAAGGGAGGGAATGAAGCATGTCAACCATTAGAGTCAATGGGGGATAACAGCATTATGACCACTTGTTCTGCACCTTACAATACATTCATGTTGGAAACAGTAAACATTGTAACAGTGATTCATGTTGGAAACAGTAAACATTGTAACAGGCCCACAGTACAGGGGGCTGAACCTAATCAGAATCAACTGCCAATTGCCAGTGGCCTCCTAAAGCAGAAAGAAAAGAGATTTGTTTCATGTCAAAGAGACACAACTTGAATATCAGGGGTATTTTTCAAACATAAACCCCAAACTTTCAGAAAATGGATGATAGCAGCATTCTGGACATCAAGGAGGACTGGCAGCTGTGGAACATCGGGCACATTCCAATGGCACATCCAACTGGACCTCATCCAAGACAGTTGTTTCTAAAATGAGGAACATTGGAATATAAAAGAAACAATTGTTAAGGAAATAAAACGTAGCAAGATAGCTAATACTAGCTAGGTAGCAAAAGTCGATCACTTAGCAACAGTTACTAAAGTTAATGTTAGCTAGCAAGCTAGCTACAACATCTCTAGCACTAGCATTTTTGCCAAGTCTGAATGATTGAAATACACGGCATTTCGCAAATTATAATGACATTGTTAAATGTCGTAAAATAAGAGTTTTAAACTCCACATACCCTCTTTGAAGTCGCTGTCCACCTGTCGACGATCACGAACCCTGCAAAACAGAAAAAGACAAAAACAAGCCACAAATGAATTTGAACAACCTGTCGACGCAGTAGGACGCCGACGTCCACGCACTCTCTCCGCCAGTCTTGAAAAGCACCCAGGCATTTTCCAGTCGATTGTTCTCAGGTCTCAAAAATCAAACAAGTTTGTTGTCAGCAGCAAACTGAAGTTGTTTTTGCACAGAAAACGTTCCATAGAACGTCAGTTAGATGTCTCTTGGCAACACACGTTCGAAAATGATTGTTTACAAAATTGACAACTGTGTTGCCATAGAAATGAGTTTGGAATTCTATGATTCCCTTTAGAATAAGTAAAAATTGCTTGTCATCATTCTAGTGACGTCGACGTGCTCCTTCGTAGCTCAGTTGATAGAGCATGACGTGTTGCAAACATTGCTAAGAAGATAGATAATGATTTCAGGGATTGTTGTGATGAGTTATCTGAAATTGAGAAGACTGTATTAAAAGCCTTAAGGACAAAAGGTCCCCTGGAAATGATGGTTTAATAAGCGAGTTTTTATAAAGCATTCAATGATAAATTGATTCCTTTCATTCTTGCTATGTTTCAAGAATCAATAGAAAATGGGGAGTTACCGGCTTCCTTAAAGCAAGGTGTAATTACTTTGATTCCCAAACCTAATAAGGATACTCTTTATATAGACAACTGGAGACCCATTAGCCTGTTGAATAATGATGGGAAATTATCACGTTAGATATTTGACAGGTGAGTATAACTTTTCCAGATGAGTTGAACCTGCCTGTGGGTGCGGTGGGGATATTCCTGGGAGGTCTACTGATGAAGAGGTATAAGCTTGGCGTTGTGTCTGGAGCCCAACTGTCTCTCATCACCTCCTTCATGGCCTACCTCCTCCCTCTGCAGTCTGGCACTAAGTGTGACAACGTTCAGGTGGCTGGTCTGACCGTGTCCTACAACGGGTAAATATGACATCTGATTGGTTGGTGGGTTGATTCAAACAAAACTTTTGATCATTAGAATATGAGGGAGAGTTAGACCAAAACACACATGGACTTGTGCCGAGGATCCCTCTTGTGGGAATATTCAGTATGGTTGTTACTGAGCCAGGATTCCTGGCTGTTTTGTCTCTGTGCCTGTGTCAATGATAGTTCAGCAACAATTATTTAAACATCATTATTACCAGCCATTTTCTCTGTCCCCCAGGTCCTCTGGTGTACGATGGCAGCCTGTTGTCAGAGTGTAACAGAGACTGCTCCTGCTTGGCTGGGGAGTGGGACCCTGTGTGTTCAGACAAGGGCATCACCTACACCTCCCCCTGCCTCGAAGGCTGCTCCAGCTTTACAGGTTACGGCAAGAACACGGTACCAATACTATTAATGTACTGGCACCGTGTACAAAACATTCAGTGATGCTGGCCCATGTTGACTCCAATGCTTCCCACAGTTGTCAAGTTGGCTGTATGTCTTGAGTGGTGGACCATTCTTGATACACACACGAAACTGTTGAGCAATAAATAAAAAAAACAGCAGCGTTGCAGTTCTTGACACAAACTGGTACCCCTGGCACCGACTACCATACCCTGTTGAAAGGCACGTAAATATTTTGTCTTGCACATTCACCCTCTGAATGGCACACATACACAATCCATGTCTCAATTGTCTCAAGCCTTACAAAAATGTTCTTTAACCTTTCTCCTCCTCTTTATCGCTACTGATGTAAGTGGATTTAACTAGTGACATCCATAAGGGATTATATCTTTAACCTAGATTCACCTGGTCAGCATGTGTCATGGAAAGAGCAGGTGTTCTTAATGTTTTATACACTCAGTGTAACTCATTGGCACTGAAATTAGTTATTTTCAACCATTAGCTGGGGCCTTGTTGAGGCCTTATCTAAGTAAGTAATTGCTGATTGACAAAGTATTATTTTGATGTATGGAAAAAAATATGATATGCAATTCCAATGTAGAGAAGGTTCTCTATGGTAGTTGTTTAATATGACTTAAACCTTTACAGGGCACTGTGGTAAAATAATGTTTAATCTCAGTGTGACTCCCTGTTTAAATAAAACGTAATTAAAATTTTAAAAACATCACCACAAACACAGGATATGGGGTACACATGGTATCACATCATTACATATTGGGGCGGCAGGGTAGCCTAGTGGTTAGTGTTGGACTAGTAACCAGAAGGTTGCAAGTTCAAATCCCGAGCTGACAAGGTACAAATCTGTTGTTCTGCCACTGAACAGGCAGTTAACCCACTGTTCCTAGGCTGTCATTGAAAATAAGAATTTGTTCTTAACTGACTTGCCTAGTAAAATAAAAAAATATTAGGCCCTACTTCACCTGCATTCCAGCATCTGGAATTGACTCAACATGTTTGAGCTGGGTCACCCTTTTCCTGGGCAAACACAACTTGCATATCGTCATAGACTAGGCCGAAACGTTAATCTTTTAACCTTGCCTGAATAAAACAATGCATTTTTTATAGTGAGCAAGAATTGGGCTTTTTCCTTTTCTATGATGATTCACATTTTTGGTTGCACCTCAACATTGGTTGAGCGCCCTCCGTTTTTTTTTGTTGTCAAATACATTTAAAAAAAAAACATTTACAAATGTACTGAGGACTTAGTGCGTTCCACCGCATAACACGGTGCCTTACCAGTACAACGCCTGCCATAGTTAGCACTGCTAGGAGCACTGTAGCGCTGAGCTGGCACAGGACGTGCAGGGCTAGGGAGGTGCACAGGAGGCCTGATGCGTGAGGCTGGCACAGTCTTCACCAGACGACTAGCACGCACTTCAGGACGAGTATGGAGAGCTGACCCAGGTGCCATCAAATCCCCGTCACGTGAATGTTGTGCCTCATGCACCAACACAGCACCTCCCTCATAACTCTCTCCTCCAATTTCCCCATTAACTCCTTCACTGTCTCTGCTTTCGCTGCCTCCAGCTCTGCTTTGGGGCGGCGATATGTCCCCTGGCTCTGCCCAGGGTCCTTTTCCGTCCAACTCGTCCTCCCATGTCCATGAGTCTTGTGATGCTGGCCGCTGCTGCTGCCCGTTACCACGCCGCTTGGACCTTGGTTGGTGGGTGAGTCTGTCACGATCGCCGTAAGAAGCGGACCAAAATGCAGCGTGGTATGTGTTCATGATGATATTTTAATTAAAGAAAGCACTGAATACAAAACAATAAACTAATAACGACTGTGACGCTATAATAAGAACTGTGCTGACACAAGAAACTAACAGACAATCACCCACAACCCACAATGACAAAACAGGCTACCTAAATATGGTTCCCAATCAGAGACAACGACTAACACCTGCCATATCAGGCCAAACACAGAAACAGACAAACTAGACATCCAACAAAACATAAACATACAAAGCAAACTATGGTCAGGACGTGACACAAAGTAAATTATTAAAAGCATTAAGATTGTGATGTTTACCACTTATTTACATAACCTACTCCACACTTGCAAAGTGAAAGTTTATTAAAAAAAATCTGAAATTAAGTAGTAAACAGAAGAAAAGCAGAATTGAGTCCAATTATAATGCAAATAATTTAATGGTCTATGATTCAATCCCATTTCTTCTGGTGTGATGAATAATTAATATTGTTCCTCCTCTTCCTAGTGGCAGGCGCAGCAGCACACTGTCCTCCAAAGCCTGCAAAACTTTTGTTGTTAGGAAAGTATCCGTTGTAAGTCTCCATGACACGCATCACTTCGTTGTCTTGTTGGTAATAGTAAAAATGCATTACAGTCTGCATTGTATTGGTCTAACAGGTGTTTTTCATTTTGCTTCTCACATTAAACAGACATTTGAGAACGGAATTGCTTACAGTTGTACCTATGATGCGCAGACACACTAAAGCTGTACAGTGTAGTTTGAATAATCAGTTTCAATTATTTGCAGATGTATTCCCTATTATTTACAAATTGAAAGATGTACCATTTGAAATGAATGTGGCAGAACAGTTTAGCATAGAGTTCTTGTGGGTGTCTTCTCCTTCAGTATTTTTGCCTCCTACGCCTCGTTTCTCATTACATGGGATTTCCCCAGTGCCAACTTCACATGAGATGGCCGCTGTCTACTGTCATGTGGTGCTGGATGTCGTTATCGCTGCTGTCCATGGTCCTGAAATATACAATCTCGGCTATTTGCATATGTACGACCGTCCAAACTTGACCCCACACACATACACACACATTAATGCTAATCTCTCACACACTTTCGAACATTGCACAACCTGCAACAAGACACTGAAAGAGCATTTTATTCCAAGTGTGTTTGTGTTTGAATAAAGACCCGAAGAATGAAATCAATGTGTGGATGTTGATTGGACGTGTGGATGTGCTTTGCAGAAGCCATTTTTTTTGTTTAAATCCCTGTAGCGTGTATTTTACTGGAGTATGATCAGATTGCTTTGTTTAAACCAGATTGAAGATTTGGTCTGAGAAACTATGCCGATTATAGCATGATAGCTTCTTTTTTTTAAATAAGGCAATGTATATATGACCCCCTTTCAAAGAGTTGCTCATTTATCACTCTTGCAGATATACAGTGCCTTCAGAAAGTGTTCATACCCCTTAGCTTATTCCTAATTTTGTTTTCTTACAGCTTGAATTCCAAATGGATTAAATGATCGTTTTTTTTATCATCTCACCCAGCTACAGACAATACCCCATAATGACAAAGTGAAAATATGTTTACATTTTTTCTCAAATGTATTGAAAATGAAATACAGAAATATCTAATTTACTTAAGTATTAACAATACATGTTAGAATCACCTTTGGCAGCGATTAAAGCTGTTAGTCTTTCTGGGTAAATCTCCAAAAGCTTTGCACCCTTGGATTGTGACATATTTGCAATATCACAATATATACAGTACCAGTCAAAAGTCTGGACACACCTACTCATTTTTTGTATTTTAGAATAATAGTGAAGACATCAACTATGAAATAGCACAATTGGAATCTTCGAAGTAGCCATTCGTTTCCTTGACCACCATGTTTTTCAATTAACAGGTATACCTTCTTAAAAGTTAATTTGTGGAATTTCTTTCCTTCTTAAAGCGTTTGAGCCAATAGGTTGTGTTGTGACAAGGTAGGGATGGTTTACAGAAGATATCCCTATTTGGTAAAAGACCCAAGTCCATATTATGCCAAGAACCGCTCAAATAAGCAAAGAGAAACAACATTGTTACTTAAGACATTATATCCTTCCTGTTTGGCCCTGTCCGGGGGTGTCCTCGGATGGGGCCACAGTGTCTCCTGACCCCTCCTGTCTCAGCCTCCAGTATTTATGCTGCAGTAGTTTGTGTCGGGGGGCTAGGGTCAGTTTGTTATATCTGGAGTACTTCTCCTGTCTTATCCGGTGTCCTGTGTGACTTTAAGTATGCTCTCTCTAATTCTCTCTTTCTTTCTCTCTCTCGGAGGACCAGGACTCAGATCTCCCTATTTGGTAAAAGACCAAGTCCATATTATGCCAAGAACAGCTCAAATAAGCAAAGAGAAACAACATTGTTACTTAAGACATGAAGGTGATTCAACACGGAACATTTCAAGAACTTTGAAAGATTCTTCTAATGCAGTCGCAAAAACCATGAACTGCTATGATGAAACTGGCTCTCATGAGGAAGACCCAGAATTCCCTTTGCTGCAGAGGATAAGTTCAGTAGAGTTAACTGCACCTCAAATTGGAGCCCAAATAAATTCTTCACAGAGTTCAAGAAACACATCTCGACATGCACTGTTCAGAGGAGACTGCATGAATCAGGCCTTCATGGTCAAATTGTTCCATTGAAACCACTACTAAAGGACGGACACCAATAATAAGAAGACTTGCTTGGACCAAGAAACACGAGCAATGGACCGTTAGACTGGTGGAAATCTGTCCTTTGGTCTGATGAGTACAAATTTCAGATTTTTGCCTTTCAATGTGTGTGTAAAGAATCCAGGCTGTTTAGTTAGGTCTACTCTTCATTATAAAACTATTTGTTGAATGGTTTAAAATCCATCAGAAGCTGAATAAGTCTTGACGGGGACAGAGCTTGTTTTGCCAAGGAAAGTGAAAAGGACTGAGGGAAAGTAAAATGGAAAATACATGGAAGAACCTCAAAGAACATTACATTTTCAAGATCATGTAACATCAAAATGCATGTTATATTCCTGCCCTTACAGAAAACCACATGATTTCAACTTACATTTTATGTGAAATCATGTGAAAAAAATGTTTTGGAACACAACGTGATCACATTTTCACATGTGTAGTTTAATGTAATCACATGATGCTTTACATGTTATCACATTATCTTCACATAAGATTACATGAAAACATGTTTTTGGTACACTTCCCGTGTTTGTTTACATGTGAAATGAATGTGTTTTTTTGCCTAAACGCCCTGCAGTTCCACACTCAAGGTTCTTAATAATGCTTTAAATGCACATGTATGATTGTGCATGTGTAATGGGTTGAAAACAAAGTCACTAAAAACAGACACACATTTATTATTTATCCCCCCTAATTGTTTATATATTTGTCCTAATGTATCTAAATGGTATTTTCTACATACTTTAGCGTCAGCAGTCCATCAGGCCAATAGATGGTGCTGTTGCACTGTTGTAGCAGGAGAAACAGCAAGTTCTGGTCAAGCGCTCACCATTCTGCAGAATAAGGACCAGAACTTTACAGAGGTAAACGGTCTGTTCTTTTACTATTACAGGTATGTAACAGCACTTCAAACATTCAGATATATACACAATATGTAATAACATGCTATTTAACAACGTTGTCCAGATATTATCATGTTAGGAAAGGTTTTGTTTTGGCCTTGTGTCGAACTGAGTGAGAGAAGAAGGTGATTTACATTGAGTGAGAGTATATGTTAGCTTGATGCTAGCTGAGGTATAAAAAAAAAACACATTTACGAGTCACATAGACTATGAATGTGAAATACATTGTGGTTTTCATGTGAAACCGTGCACTAAGACGGTTATTTGTGGAACATTTTTTAATTCTGCTTTAGGTAAAGTGCATTTATGTTGTGTAATTGTTTGATGTGAATATTTTCAAAGTACTAACAAGAAAATAGACAATTGAACAAGAGAAAAAAAACATTTGTAAACTTGTGTCCGTTCTTTTTACTATTGCAGGCCACCTCAGCTACACATGTACTCTGTCTACACACGCATCCACGCATGCACATACACACGGACAAACACACACTTATGTTCTCTCTCTTGTGTTTGTCAGCAGTTCATCATGGCCCTGTCGTTCGCCTCCTTCACCAAAGCTCTGTCAAGGACCCACATGAAGAGTGCCATCACTTTGAGATGGGTATCAACAGTAACATTGAGTTTCTTGAGAATTCATGTAGTAAAAACCAGATACAGACTACAGTATGATCCATTTTTCAGAGTCTGCTCTCAATACTGTCCAGTTTTATAGTTCCTATTAATTGATTGACTGGCTTTTGTCCATGACTCTACTGTCAAACCCCTAACATTGTTTTATTTGATGCTGTGTTGTTGCAGCCTAGTATCCAAACTGATATGCCATTTTTAGTAGAAAAAAAAATGTTTATAATTTGTGATTCCTGACTACTGTAGTGTTGTGGTTTCTTGCAGGAAACCTGCTGTTCCTGGCTGTGGTCAGCCATTTTGGGGCGAAGCTGCACCGGCCCAGGCTCATTGCTATGGGCTGTTTCCTCATGGCTGTAGGATCCTTCCTCACAGGCCTGCCACACTTCTTCATGGGACGGTAAAACAACTGAAATACTGGTTAAACTTGTAGTTGTAGAGATACTCCAATGCAGAGGATAGTTTCACTTTAGAAATAAAGTAATGTATCCAGTTGTTGATTAATCTCAGTTAACTTCTAACTAAAGTCTTGCGTAATTGGTCAGCTGCTTGATTATGTTTTGTGGCCATACATGTTAAGAGAAGGGATTAACTTGTTATGGCTGCAATCCCGTTAACGGTATAAGTGTCATCAACAACCGCTGAATAGCATAGCGCTACATTCAATAAATATTACTAAAAATATTTATATTCATGAAATCACAAGTGCAATATAGGATAACACAGCTTGTCCTTTTGTTAATCCACCTGTCAGATTTTGAAATTATGTGTCACGATCGTCGTATGGAGTAGACCAAAGCGCAGCGTGGTTAGAATACATTCTTCTTTATTAAATAAAGAACACTTAAACAAAAACAACAAAACAAATAAGACGACCGCTATATAACCAATGTGCTAACGTGCAACATAACATAGACAATAACCCACGAAATACCCAAAGAAGATGGCTGCCTAAATATGGTTCCCAATCAGAGACAACGATAAACACCTGCCTCTAATTGAGAACCAATCTAGGCAACCATAGACCGACATAAACACCTAGATGAAAACAACCCCATAAATCTACAAACACCCTAGAATAAGTAAAACACACATATCACCCATGTCACACCCTGACCTAACCAAAATAATAAAGAAAACAAAGAATACTAAGGTCAGGACATTATGCTTTACAGCAAAAGCAATCCAAGCGTTTGTGTAAGTTTATCGATCGCTCGACAAAACATTAAGTACACTTAGCATCAAGTAGCTCGGTTATTTTTATATCCAAAATACCTCCGTTTGTTTGGCGCGTTATGTTCAGAAATCCACAGGAAAGAGCGGTCACGACAACGCACACAAATTCCAAATAGTTTCCATAATGTCCACAGAAACATGTCAAACGTTTTTTATAATCAATCCTCAGGTTGTTTTTAAAATATATAATCGATAATATATCAACCGCAAATGTCTTTCACAGTAGGAGAGGGAATAGCAATAGCTGTCCAAACTCTGTTGCACGAGCAAAACTCATGTGACCACTTGCCGCAATGTTATCTTTCTGGCTCATTTTTCAAAATAAAAGCCTGAAACTATGTCTGAAGACTGTTGACACCCTGAGGAAGCGATATGAAAAGGAATCTGCTTGATATCCCTTTAAATGGAGCAAAGGGAGGCTATGGAACATGTAGTTTTCAAAATAGAAGCCACTTCCTGTTTTGATTTTCCTCAGGGTTTCGCCTGCAATATCAGTTCTGTTATACTCACAGACAATTACCCCACTCTTCCACCAAGGCACCTGCAAGTACTCAGACATTTCTGGGGGGAATGGCCCTTGCTCTCTCCCTCCAATCCAACAGGTCCCAGATGTGCTCAATGGGATTGAGATCCGGGCTCTTCACTGACCATGGCAGAACACTGATATCCCTGTCTTGCAGGAAATCATGCACAGAACGAGCAGTATGGCAGGTGTCATTGTCATGCTGGAGGGTCATGTCAGGATGAGCCTGCAGGCAGGGTACCACATGAGGGAGGAGGATGTCTTCCCTGTAATACACAGCGTTGAGACTGCCTGCAATGACAACAAGCTTAGTCCGATGATGCTGTGACACACTGCGCCAGACCATGACGGACCCTCCACCTCCAAATCGATCTCGCTCCAGAGTACAGGCCTCGGTGTAATGCTCATTCCTTCAACGATAAACGTAAATCCGACCGTCACCCCTGGTGAGACAAAACCGCGACTCGTCAGTGAAGAGCACTTTTTGGCAGTCCTGTCTGGTCCAGCGACGGTGGGTTTGTGCCCATAGGTGACGCTGTTGCCGGTGATGTCTAATGAGGACCTGCCTTACAACCGGCCTACAAGCCCTCAGTTCAGCCTCTCAGCTGAACTGGATGGAGAGCATATATATATATATATATATACAGTGCCTTGCGAAAGTATTCGGCCCCCTTGAACCCCCTTGAACTTTGCGACCTTTTGCCACTTTTGCCACAAGCCACCTGGGAGACACACCAAACATGTGGAAGAAGGTGCTCTGGTCAGATGAAACCAAAATTGAACTTTTTGGCAACATTGCAAAACGTTATGTTTGGCGTAAAAGCAACACAGCTGAACACACCATCCCCACTGTCAAACATGGTGGTGGCAGCATCATGGTTTGGGCCTGCTTTTCTTCATCAGGGACAGGGAAGATGGTTAAAATTGATGGGAAGATGGATGGAGCCAAATACAGGACCATTCTGGAAGAAAACCTGATGGAGTCTGCAAAAGACCTGAGACTGGGACGGAGATTTGTCTTCCAACAAGACAATGATCCAAAACATAAAGCAAAATCTACAATGGAATGGTTCAAAAATAAACATATCCAGGTGTTAGAATGGCCAAGTCAAAGTCCAGACCTGAATCCAATCGAGAATCTGTGGAAAGAACTGAAAACTGCTGTTCACAAATGCTCTCCATCCAACCTCACTGAGCTCGAGCTGTTTTGCAAGGAGGAATGGGAAAAAATGTCAGTCTCTCGATGTGCAAAACTGATAGAGACATACCCCAAGCGACTTACAGCTGTAATCGCAGCAAAAGGTGGCGCTACAAAGTATTAACTTAAGGGGGCTGAATAATTTTGCACGCCCAATTTTTCAGTTTTTGATTTGTTAAAAAAGTTTGAAATATCCAATAAATGTCGTTCCACTTCATGATTGTGTCCCACTTGTTGTTGATTCTTCACAAAAAAATACAGTTTTATATCTTTATGTTTGAAGCCTGAAATGTGGCAAAAGGTCGCAAAGTTCAAGGGGGCCGAATACTTTCGCAAGGCACTGTAAATGCATCTTTAAACTGCATTGACTCCTTGTCCAAGTCCTGAATCCACTATAAGGCAATATGAACCACATTCAAAGCACTAAATTACCTTTCCTCTAAGCTCCTATCTGATCTACCAGCTCAATAGTGGATAGCATCAAATAAAACAATGTTAGGGGACATACATCACTGTGTATTTGTTACTCTGTACATACAAAAATGGCCAAACATGTTTTTGTTGCCATTTTCAATTGTTACTAACTTGTACTGGTTAAAAGTATTATTAAAGAAGAAGAAAAAAACATGTAAGTTTTGCAAACCATGTTTAGTACATCTAAAAGAGACGATGAGAAATTCATGGTTCAACAAGATATTATAGCCATCAAAATGGTAGAATTTTAGCATTGATTGCACTTATGATACAGTACTTTACAGCTTTGATTGGTCACAGAATATATGACATGAAGGGGTGATGTAATTATCTGAATTACTGTAGATTTGAATAGTTTAGTTAATCAAAAGTGAAGTATGGTCATAAGTCCAATGGGTGTTGTTCATATACCACTCGCAGACTCAAAATCAATATATTAGATACATAATATTTATCAGCATATTTATCAGCATATTGACAGATTATTGCTATCAACTGCTGGTTGCAAGTTATATTACCCTGTTTGTATCTTCTGGAACAATGGCAATTAAGTTGATTAAAATGATGTAGAATAGATAGATGGGCTACCACTGGTGTCACAGGCATCCACAGGTCTTGACCACCATGTTGCGATGCTTCTTTAGGATCACGTTGTTGTTGTCATCGTAGAAGAGTACAGAGATGGGACTGAGCTTGGTGGGTGCGCAGCACGCTTTGGGAACCTCATCCGACTTCAGAAGGTGAACCTGCCATTGAAAACGGTAAATCAGACTCATTCATACATGCACTTTCATATAGTCAATGATAATATCCTGTTAGAAAAGAGATATGGGTTATTTAAGCAATAAGGCCCAAGGAGGGGTGGTATATTGGCCATATACCACAAACCTCAGAGGTGCCTTATTACTATTAGAACACCTACTCATTCAAGGGTTTGTCTTTATTTTTACTATTTTCTACATTGTTGAATAATAGTGAAGACATCAAAACTATGAAATAACACAAATGGAATCATGTAGTAACCAAAAAAGTGTGAAACATATCAAAACATATCATATATTTGAGATTCTTCAAATAGCCACCCTTTGCCTTGATGACAGCTTTGCACACTCTTGGCATTCTCTCAACCAACTTCACCTGGAATGCTTTTCCAACAGTCTTGAAGGATTTCCCACATATGCTGAGCACTTGTTGGCCGTTTTTCCTTTACTCTGTGGTTCTACTTATCTCAAAACATCTCAATTTGATTGAGGTCGGGGGATTGTGGAGGCCAGGTCATCTGATGCAGCACTCCTTCACTCTCCTTCTTGGTAGGCTTACACAGCCTGGAGTTGTGTTGGGTCATTGTCCTGTTGAAAAACAAATACATTATCCTGAGTGGAACAGTGGTCTCAGGCAAGCTGTGCAGCTAGAGATCCTGATTGGAGTCCAGGCTCTGTCGCAGCCGGCTGCAACCGGGAGACCCATGGGGCGGCACACAATTGGCCCAGCGTCGTCCGGGTTAGGGGAGGGTTTGGCCGGCAGGGATGTTCTTGTCCCATCGCGCTCTAGCGACTCCTGTGGCGAGCAGTGCCCAATGAACACTGACAGGGTTGCCAGGTGTATGGTATTTCCTCCGACACATTGGTGCATCTGGCTTCCGGGTTAAGCAGGCATTGTGTCAAGAAGCAGTGTGGCTTGGCTGGGTTGTGTTTTGGAGGACGCACGGCTCTCGATCTTCGCCTCTCCCGAGCCCATACGGGAGTTGCAGCGATGAGACAAGACTGTAACTACCAATTGGATACCACGAAAAAGGTGTAAAAGTCACAAACCATTTTTATATTTTTTTAATAATAATTTATAAAAAGAAATGATAGTCCCACTAAGCCCAAACCAGATGGGATGGCGTATAGCTGCAGAATGCTGTTGTAGCCATGCTGGTTAAGTGTGAATTCTAAATATATCACAGATAGTGTCAACAGCAAAGCACCCCCACACCATAACACCTCCTCCTCTATGCTTTATGGTAGGAAATACACATGCAGAGATCATCTGTTCACCCACACTGCATCTCACAAAGACGCGGCAGTTGGAACCAAAAATCTCACATTTGGGTTCCAGACCAAAGGACAAATTGATTGTTTCATGGCCCAAGTAAGTCTCTTCTTCTTATTGGTGTCCTTAAATAGTGGTTTCTTTGCAGCAATTCAACTATAAATGCCTGATTCACACAGTCTCCTCTGAACAGATGATGTTGAGATGTGTCAGTTACTTGGACTCTGTTTGAGAGAATGCCAAGAGTGTGCAAAGTGGTCAAGGAAAAGATTCTCAAATATAAAATATATTTTGATTCGTTTAACACTTTTTTCTTACTACAGGATTCCAATTGTGCTATTTCATAGTTTTGATGTGTTCACTATTATTCTAAACTGTAAAAAAATGTAAAAATAAAGAAAAACCCTTAAATTAGTAGGTGTGTCCAGACTTTTGACTGGTACTGTATATATTGTGATAATGCAAATATGGTACAATCCAGGGGTGCAAAGCTCTTGGAGACTTACCCAGAAAGACTCACAGCTTTAATCGCTGCCAAAGGTGATTCTAACATGTATTGTGAATACTTACGTAAATTAGATATTTCTGTATTTCATTTTCAATACATATGAGAAAAAAAAATTAAACATGTTTTCACTTTGTCATTATGGAGTATTGTCTGCAGTTGGTTGAGATAAAAAAATTAAAAACTATAATTGAATCCATTTGGAATTCAGGCTGTAAGAAAACAAAATGAGGAATAAGTTAAGGGGTATGAACACTTTCTGAAGGCACTGTATATCTGCAAGAAAGTGATAAATGAGCGACTCTTTGAAAGGGGGTCATATATACATTGCCTTATAAAATTTTTAAAAGCTATCATGCTATAATCGACATTGTTTCTCAGACCAAATCTTCATTCTGGTTTAAACAAAGCAATCTGATCATGCTCCAGTAAAATACACGCAACAGGGAATTTTAAAAAATGGCTTCTGCAAAAGCACATCCACACGTCCAATCAACATCCACACATTGATTTCATTCTTCGGGTCTTTATTCAAACACAAACACATTTGGAATAAAATGCTCTTTCGGTGTTTTGTTGCAGGTTGTGCAATGTTCAAAAGTGTGTGAGAAATTAGCATCAATGTGTGTGGGGTCAAGTTTGGACGGTCGTACATATGCAAATAGCCTTGTTTGTATATTTCAGGACCATGGACAGCAGCGACATAGCGATATCTGTCATCCAGCACTACATGACAGTAGACAGCGGCCATCTCATGTGAAGTTGGCACTGGGGAAATCCCATGTAATGAGAAACGAGGCCAAGGAGGAAAAAAGACTGAAGGAGAAGACTCCCACAGGAACTCTATGCTAAACTGTTCTGCCACATTAATTTCAAATGTTACATCTTTCGATTTGTAAATAATAGGGAATACATCTGCAAATAATTGAAACTGACTACTCAAACTACACTGTACAGCTTTAGTGTGTCTGTGCATTATTTATACACAAAAGCCCTTTTACCAAATTCAGTTCGGACATTTGGAACAGTTAGCAGGATAAAGTCCAGCGAACGAAGAGAGTACCCACCACTATTCTGAACAATAAAAATGACCAAATAAAAAGGTAGTAAACCCAAACTGGCTTTGTAAATAAAAGTATACCAGTGACTGAGCCTACGAGTTACTAGAGAAGGCCAGCCAACCCTGGTATACAAAGTGTGGTGGTGCGTAAGGGTTTTGCAGTTTAAAATAAATCTCAAAGTGCCATGGTAAAGGGTGTCAATTGATCTCAAACACTGAGCGGAAGCATTCATACAGTGGGGCAAAAAAGTATTTAGTCAGCCACCAATTGTGCAAGTTCTCCCACTTAAAAAGACGAGAGAGGTCTGTAATATTCATCATAGGTACACTTCAACTATGAAAGACAAAATTAGGAAAAAAAATCCAGAAAATCACATTGTAGGCTTTTTAATGAATTTATTTGCAAATTATGGTGGAAAATAAGTATTTGGTCATTAACAAAAATGTATCTCAATACTTTGTTATATACCCTTTGTTGGCAATGACAGAGGTCAAACATTTTCTGTAAGTCTTCACAAGGTTTTCACACACTGTTGCTGGTATTTTGGCCCATTCCTCCATGCAGATCTCCTCTAGAGCAGTGATGTTTTGGGGCTGTTGCTGGGCAACACGGACTTTCAACTCCCTCCAAAGATTTTCGATGGGGTTGAGATCTGGAGACTGGCTAGGCCACTCCAGGACCTTGAAATGCATCTTACGAAGCCACTCATTCATTGCCCGGGCGGTGTGTTTGGGATCATTGTCATGCTGAAAGACCCAGCCACGTTTCATCTTCAATGCCTTTGCTGATGGAAGGAGGTTTTCACTCAAAATCTCACAATACATGGCCCCATTCATTCTTTCCTTTACACGGATCAGTCGTCCTGGTCCCTTTGCAGAAAAACAGCCCCAAAGCATGATGTTTCCACCCCCATGCTTCACAGTAGGTATGGTGTTCTTTGGATGCAACTCAGCATTATTTGTCCTCCAAAAGTTTTTACCAAAAAGTTATATTTTGGTTTCATCTGACCATATGACATTCTCCCAATCTTCTTCTGGATCATCCAAATGCTCTCTAGCAAACTTCAGATGGGCCTGGACATGTACTGGTTTAAGCAGGGGGACACATCTGGCACTGCAGGATTTTAGTCCCTGGCGGCGTAGTGTGTTACTGATGGTAGGCTTTGTTACTTTGGTCCCAGCTCTCTGCAGGTCATTCACTAGGTCCCCCCGTGTGGTTCTGGGATTTTTGCTCACCGTTCTTGTGATCATTTTGACCCCACGGGGTGAGATCTTGCGTGGAGCCCCAGATCGAGGGAGATTATCAGTGGTCTTGTATGTCTTCCATGTCCTAATAATTGCTCCCACAGTTGATTTATTCAAACCAAGCTGCTTACCTATTGCAGATTCAGTCTTCCCAGCCTGGTGCAGGTCTACAATTTTGTTTCTGGTGTCCTTTGACAGCTCTTTGGTCTTGGACATAGTGGAGTTTGGAGTGTGACTGTTTGAGGTTGTGGACAGGTGTCTTTTATACTGATAACAAGTTCAAACAGGTGCCATTAATACAGGTAACGAGTGGAGGACAGAGGAGCCTCTTAAAGAAGAAGTTACAGGTCTGTGAGAGCCAGAAATCTTGCTTGTTTGTAGGTTACCAAATACTTACTTTCCACCATAATTTGCAAATAAATTCATAAAAAATTCTATAATGTGATTTTCTGGATTTTTTTTCTAATTTTGTCTGTCATGGTTGAAGTGTACCTATGATGAAAATTACAGGCCTCTCACACATTTTTAAGTGGGAGAACTTGCACAATTGGTGGCTGACTAAATACTTTTTTGCCCCACTGTATATAAAATATCCCCATAGTCTAGTAAAGGCATAAATGTAGATGATACTAGCCTCCTTCTGGCTTCAAAAGAAAAACAGGCCTTATTCCTAAAATAAAATCCCAATTTCAGCTTCAATTTTTTTGTAAGTTGTTGAATATGCAATTGAAGAGAGGCCGTCATCAATTAAAATTCCAAGATATTTAAATGATGTTACAACCTCAATCTCTTTGCACTGACAGGTGGTAATAGGTGAAAGATGGTTTGGTCCATCGCGGGTTATCTGTATTCCCATAACCCCTTATTGTTCTCTTTTGCCTGACCTTCGGCTTGCAAGGTATGTTGTCCTTGGCTCCGAAATTGTTCAATATAAAACCGTGGTAATGTTACACAACGTACTGTTATGCTACCATAAATTTGTTACAATGTGGATAATATAAAGATTTATGTTAACAAGGTTCACAAAGCTCGCTAACTAGGGTATCTATTGTAACTTGTGAGTACTTGGGACAGTGTTTGAGTGAGTGTCCATGTGCTTGCGCAGGTGCCTGAGAGCTAGGACTGCGCCAAGGGTTAACATAATGTGTGTTGTCTCTTCGTGTGCAGGGCAAATAAAAAATAATTCAACTAGCAGACCTCCAGTTGTGGCAGCGTCCTAATTAAAAGTACACAATGCAGAACGAACCACGCTACATAGGCATATATAAACAATGTATTTAACTTGTAAACCAAGGTTGGATTAGCTGGTCTAAACAACATGCACCCCGATAATCGCGTCATGAATCGGGATGGGCTCCTACATCCTCATATACACATTATGACATAATAAAGAGTTTAATCTTTCACGAAATAAAGACAAAGAAGCATACCCATTTATACAGGTTCTACACGTTCTATTTCTCCATGGCAATAGAATGTAAACATTCTATTTTGCGCCAAACATCCCTACAACTCAATTCTAAGTGCAGCATATTGGACGACTCCACAGTCATTGATCATTCGCGACTTTAAGTCATTCCTGTTATCTCTAGAGCATCCCGTATATCTATAGCACTGCATTTTTTCCTCATCTTACCATGGATAGGGTTTGGTGCATTCCGGAGTTCACTTATGGTCCCACAAAGGTAATCTTAGGAGAAATTCATTTTAGCATACTGTAAATGCCTGTGCATAATGTGCATAACAAAGCATCATTATTTTCATGATCTTCAAAGGAATTCTGTAGAAGCAGTCTTTATTTTCAGACTCTGCAGGCCTGCTGGGAGGAAACATATTACAATAAACAGGTAAGATTCATCCCACAAAAACATAAACAACAGAAAGAGAGTTGTATTTCAAGACAGTTTAGAGAAGGTGGTCATAAGAGTTCTTAATATCACTTGCAAATTGTGAGGCATGAGCAGTTGTGAAATTTTGCGAGAGGCCCTTCTGAAAGCACATGATATGGTATTTCGTGGCACGGTCTCACACCTTACCTCATCCTGCAGAAGAAGCTCATGGTCCACTATCTGCTGCTCCAGAGTCAAGGCCAGGTCCCTCCCCATGTCACCACGGAGCACATGAGCAACTGGCTGGTGTCTCAGGGCAAAAAATCCCTTAGGGAGAGGTGAGTACCACGTCAGCACTCACCTTCACTGCCATTCCCTGCCACCAGCAGCACTCCAGGAGATGTGGGTAAAATAAACAACAGAAAAATCAGAAGCCAGGAAAGTTGAATTGCTCTGTGTTTTATTTGAAGGGTGTGGAAGGAAACCCTGGAGGAGGGAAACGACCTCGCTCGGCTGGTAAGAGAAGGAGAGTTAGAGACATACTACAAGTTAGTGAGCTCTTTACTAGCCTTTCAACAACGAGTTAGCACAGCAGAATAGATCTGTTGTGAAATTACACTAATGGGACTTCCTGTTTCATACTGCAGGCCTGGGAAGTAAACACTTGCCTAAAAATGATGAACATAGAGCATGAGGCTTTCTGCAAGCTCCGCCGCTCCATGCACCCCACCTCGCCAGCTGACATGTGAGTTCCATGTACTGCCCTGCATATGACTTGATCCATTTATCTACACATCTGGAACTACGCAGATACAGACTAAGACAGTGTTCTCTGTGAGCACATTGCACATCGTTTAGCGTTGTCTTCTCCTTTTTGTTGATTTCAGCGATCCCAAGGTCCACAGCATCGTGGAGAGAGCTGTGAGGAGCATTCTGGGCGAGCAGTCCAATGAGCCCAGTAGCAACCTGCTAAGCCCATCTCAGGTGGTGGTGGAGGTGGTGCCCAGGCTCCTCCTGGCCCTGTGGCTTCAGCCAGAGGAAGACCATTCACAGCACCCAATCCTAATAGGTGGGATGGCCGTGGGCATGGTGGCGGCCGTAGTGGAGAAGCTCTCCTGCATGTTAAAGGACCCTTCCCCTCACATCCCTTTCTCCCGGGCTGCTGCTTTTGACTCTGTGTGGTCGATCCTCGGGAGAATCAGTCAGTCCTTCTCCACCGATGACCTGCAGAGCCCTTTTTATATGAGCTCTGTTTGTGCCTTTGTGGCGGACGAGGTGCAGAGCTGCTTCCAGCCCCCTGCAGCCACCCTACCAGTCCCCCCTGTCCTCGCGGTGGCCGCTTCCACCACACTACCAGCTGACATCCAAGCAGGTGAGTAGCACTGATAGAGAGCACTCTGACAGATGCCTGTTCTGATGACATCTTGGTTCCTTGTAGTAGTAGAGCTCATCAGGATTGTTGTTGTCACCCATAACACAGACCCGGCTTCTTCCCACCTCGAGGTTGTAGACATCACCCCTAACACAGAGGCAGATCAGGCTTCTTTCCACCTGGAGGTTGTGGACATCACCCGTAAGACAGAGGCAGACCCGGCATCTTCCCACCTGGAGGTTGTGGACATCACCCGTAAGACAGAGGCACCGGCATCTTCCCACCTGGACATCACCAGTAACACAGAGGCAGACCCAGGTTCTTCCCATCTGAATGTTGTGGACATCACCTCTAACACAGAGGCAGATCCGGCTTCTTCCCACCTAAATGTTGTGGACATCGCCTCTAATACAGAGGCAGACCCGGCTTCTTCCCACCTGAATGTTGTGGACATCGCCTCTAACACAGAGGCAGACCCGGCTTCTTCCCACCTGTATGTTGTGGACATCACCCCTAATACAGAGGCAGAACCCATCTCTTCCCTCTTGGAGGTTGTGGACGTCACACCTGAAGAAAGGACTCTCACGATGGCCGTCTCCGCCACTCTGCCAGCTGACATCCAAGCAGGTGAGTAACACTTAGAGAGCACTCTGACAGGTGCCGTTTGTCATGACATCTTAGTAGAACCTTTCAACTGGCCAGTGTTTAGAAGCTACGGATTGCATTTGTTTTCATTCTGTTCCTTATTTTTCCAGAGGATGTTGCTGTGGTCACCCCACACGTCACCAAGGACGTGACACTGGATGTTCCATGCAGAGCTAGGAAAGGGGCAGTCTGGCGATTATTTTGCAGGCTTTGGAGGGCAGTGTGCTGCTGCGCCTGCCACAAGGAAGAGGAGGAACAATATTAATTATTCATCAGACCTTCAGAAATGGGATTGAACCATAGACCATTAAATTATAAAATTATAATTGGACTCAATTCTGCTTTTCTTCTGTTTACTACTTCATTTCAGAAAATGTCTATAAACTTTCACTTTGCAAGTGTGGAGTAGGTTGTGTAAATAAGTGGAAAACATCCCAATTTAATGCTTTTAATAATTAACTTGTACATTTAAAAACAAAGGTATTATTTGACAACAAAAAAACAGAGGGCACTCAACCAACGTTGAGTTGAGGTGCAACCAAAAATTTGAATCATCATAGAAAAGGAAAAAGCCCAATTCTTGCTCACTATAAAAAATGCATTGTTTTATATTAGCAAGGTTAAAAGATTAACGTTTCGGCCCTGTCTATGATGATATACAAGTTGTGTTTGCCCAGTAAAAGGGTGACCCAGACTCACCCTGGTTCTTGAGGGTTGAAGACAGTGAAAAATGATCATTAAGTATCACAACACTGCTGCTCATTTATATTCAAACGCACTTCAGAGTACGGACACAAACATGGATGCCACCCACACACAATGAACTTACCTGTACATATCAGAATCATACATTCGACAGACACCTCTTCCAGCACATGTATTGATCCCCCACATCAAACATGTTGAGTCAATTCCAGATGCTGGAATGGTGCTGGAATGCAGGTGCAGTAGGGCCTAGTATGTCATGATGTGATACCATGTGTACCCCATATCCTGTGTTTGTGTTGTTTTTTTTTTAATTAAACTTTTATTTAAACAGGGTTTAAGAGTCACACTGAGATTAAACATTTATTTTACAAGAGTACCCTGTAAAAGTTGAAGTCATATTGAACAACTACCAGAGAGAACCTTCTCTACATAGGAATTGCATACCATATATTTTCCATACATCAAAATAATACTTTATTGTCAATCAGCAATTACTAACTTAGATAAGGCCTCAACAAGGCCCCAGTTAATGGTTGAAAATAACTTATGCCTTTCAAGCATTGATCAATGACACTCTTAGGGATTTGTTGGATCGGTTCGTCTTTGTTTACCTCGACGACATCCTGATCTTCTCCAAAAACCCTTCCCGGAACACATACGGCCCTGTCCCACCTCACTCAAGCAGGTTTTTGCAGGAATCCCGAGACTGACAGGGCATTCATAGAGCTCAAGGGACGTTTCACCTCCGGACCCATCCTCGTTCATCCTGATCCTACTCGTCCCTTTGTGGTAGAGGTGGACGCCTCGGACACCGGAGCTGGTGCGGTACTTTCACAGTGGAAAGAGGAGGACAAGGAACTGCACCCATGCTCCTTTCTCTCTAAACGGTTCTCGCCAGCGGAATGCAACTACAATATAGGTAACCGGGAGCTCTTGGCAGTTAAGTGGGCCCTTGAGGGGTGGAGACACTGGTTGGAACCACTGCTTCAACTTCTGGTCTCTTCTCTGCACCTGGGTCCAACCTTACCACGTCACAGTTATAGCATCTCTTAATCCCATCAATGCGAGATGTGGCAAGAAGGTTTGCTGTGTCTGCCAGCGTAGTGTCCAGAGCATGGAGGCGCTACCAGGAGACAGGCCAGTACATCAGGAGACGTGGAGGCCGTAAGAGGGCAACAACCCAGCAGCAGGAGCGCTACCTCCGCCTTTGTGCAAGGAGGAGCACTGCCAGAGCCCTGCAAAATGACCTCCAGCAGGCCACAAATGTGCATGCGTCTGCTCAAACGGTCAGAAACAGACTCCATGAGGGGGGTATGACGTCCACAGCTTACAGCCCAACACCGTGCAGTATGTTTGGCATTTGCCAGAGAACACCAAGATTGGCAAATTCGCCACTTGCGCCCTGTGCTCTTCACAGATGAAAGCAGGTTCACACTGAGCACACGTGACAGACGTGACAGTCTGGAGACGCCGTGGAGAACGTTCTGCTGCCTGCAACATCCTCCAGCATGACCGGTTTGGCGGTGGGTCAGTCATGGTGTGGGGTGGCATTTCTTTGGAGGGCCGCACAGCCCTCCATGTGCTCGCCAGAGGTAGCCTGACTGCCATTAGGTACCGAGATGAGATCCTCAGACCCCTTGTGAGACCATATGCTGGTGTGGTTGGCCCTGGGTTCCTCCTAATGCAAGACAATGATAGACCTCATGTGGCTGGAGTGTGTCAGCAGGTCCAAGAGGAAGGCATTGATGCTATGGACTGGCCCACCCGTTCCCCAGACCTGAATCCAATTGAGCACATCTGGGACATCATGTCTCGCTCCATCCACCACAGACTGTCCAGGAGTTGGCGGGTGCTTTAGTCAAGGTCTGGGAGGAGATCCCTCAGGAGACCATCCGCCATCTCATCAGGAGCATGCCCAGGTGTTGTAGGGAGGTCATACAGGCACGTGGAGGCCACACACACTACTGAGCCTCATTTTGACTTGTTTTAAGGACATTACAACAAAGTTGGATCAGCCTGTAGTGTGGTTTTCCACTTTAATTTTGAGTGTGACTCCAAATCCAGACCTCCATGGGTTGATAAATTAGATTTCCATTGATAATTTTTGTGTGATTTTGTTGTCAGCACATTCAACTATGTAAAGACAAAAGTATTTAATAAGAATATTTCATTCATTCAGATCTAGGATGTGTTATTTTAGTGTTTCCTTTATTTTTTTGAGCAGTGTATATACTTTTCTGTAACGTAAAGCAATGCAGAAGCAATAAGCATTGTAAATGATGATATAACACATCAAATTAATGAACATGAGGACACAAAGGAGAGATTAATTGAAAGATCATCTTTTAATACATTTTTAATGCTGAAGTTTTTTAATGCTGAAAAAATCTATGTATTGCAAATCCAATCTGGGCAAATGGCCTGTTGGACAAAAATACAAATTAGATAACATCCTTGCTACTTCAGTCATTTGCTATGTTAAAGTAAAATCTCATTTAATGATGAATGGATACAATTTGGAAGGATTTTCCAGAGTCATACCTCAGTAGGGTAGAGTGTCAGGTGGTACAACCATTGGTGCCATGAGGTCAAAGTGTGAAGGAGGGAGCAAGCCAGAGAGCTGTCTAGGAAGCAGTCCAGGCCCACGGCTTTGAGGCTTTGAGTTGGTCCCATCATTGTAATGCATTGTAGGGTATCTGCTGCCCCATAGACCTGCTGGTAGTGGGAAAGGTGTTAGCAGGAGACCACCAGGGACATCTATGATCGGCTGACACGGTCTTGGTTAAACCACATGTATTCTAAAGCAATATTCACTTGCTTTCATAGAGTAAGGATTCACTCCTTTGGGGACACTGCCAGTGTTCTCCTGATATCCATATGTCCCCATTCGTGGAGGTGGTTGTACACACTTGTTCTGTAAAACACATTTTCCAAATTGTTAGTAATATTATCACAGTTGAAATACAATGGTTGTTCACTGTTTTTAATTTCATTGAATTTAAGTGTGTACCTCAGCCTTGGGCTCAGTTTTGTTAACCCATCTGTGCAGAGTTGGATCCCAGACAATCTGAGGAAGAAGATATTACCAATATGAAGCAAGCCACAATTTGTACCAATTTTAATCCACTCAATTGTCTCTACATAGAATATAGTGTTAATAACCAGTTCCTTACAGATCTGTCTTTGTCCTCAGGTAGATGAACCTCCTTCTTATTAACTCTTCCACTCCCAAAGAACCAGCCACCGGCCGGCCGGCTGCCAGTCTGGCACTGAGGGTTGGCCTCGGAGTGTTCCGGCTTGGTAATGGACATCATAGCAGGATGCTCAACATATCTAAGTCGGACATCTGTAATAAGTGGAAGAAGTCAGGCCACTCTGATCATGTCACCACACAGAACAATTACTAGCTGACAGGTAGGAACGTCTCGCTCTGATACTCTGTTACAACCCAATCTTAACCTACACGCAGTCACGGGGATTACTGGGAGTTTACTCCAGTACTCTGCCATCGCATTGTTTTGGTTGCAAAATCAACAATTCCCTGCATATTATGTGAGGGCTTACAAATGTGACCAATCGCCAAACTATTTCTGCATAAAATAGTCACATCATCACGCTATCACAATGGTAATTTCTTTACTAATTAGGTACGTTTAAGTGACCTCTTCTCTTGGAATAGAAATCCACAGGTGGAGTACACGCTCCACCATCCCATTTCCACAGTGGTGCCACCATGGGGATGATGGGAGGTGGTTGTGGATGATTGTTTCCATTCTTCACAGGGACACTGGCTGTGAGGAGGAACCCCTCCCTGTGTGCAGGGACGCTGGACATTGGGACGATTCCCTTCCTCTGCGCAGTGACACTGGCCATGAGGAGGATCAACTCCTTTTGTTCAGGGATGAGGCCTGATGCTCGGAGGATCTCCTTCCTCTGTACAGCAACATCAGCTGCTGTGATGATCTGCAGGTATAAAATAGAGCATATAGTCATTCCCTAAAAAATCAACCACTTGGAATCTATAGCATCATTGACACATAGTACACTGAGTGTATTAAACATTATTAAGAACACCTTCTCTTTCTGTGACACAGACTAATCAGGTGAAAGCTATAATCCCTTATTGATGTTAATTGTTAAATCTTCTTCTCAGTGTAGATGAAGGGGAGGAGACAGGTTAAAGATGGACTTTTAGACAATTGAGACATGGATTGTGTATGTGTGTCATTCAGAGGGTGAATGGGCAAGACCAAACATTTAAGTCCCTTTGAACAGAGTATGGTAGTAGGTGCCAGAAGCTGTTGGGTTTTTCAGCTCAACAGTTTTCCCTGAGTATCAACAATGGTCCACCACTAAGGGGGGGACCTCAAAAGGAAGGTGTTCTTAATGTTTTGTTCACTCAGTGTAGATCATTCCCTAGCATATACTTTCATTTGTATGTGTACTGATACTGTAAATACACAAATTATATTAATGTTATCTACAATATATTATAATACAGTAAGCCTCCCTGCTGCAGGGGCATTTCCTCCTACACTTTTGAGCTGATTTTCTTCACTTTAGCAATATTTTGTATCTTTGTTCATTTTTACATTTATTGTGTTTGGAATGGCACTGCTACTACAGGAGATGATGCTATCATAAAGTATTTGATGTAAGTATGTAGGATAATTACACATAATGCTCACTGACTGAACATTCAAAATTACCAACAGAATTATTGACGCATTCACATGTCATCGGAAACTTGGAACCTCAGAGTTAAAATGAATGTACGTTATTAGCGTAGAGCTTCCTACTGGTTGATTCTAATACTTCACAAGTGGGAAACTTTCCATGACGAGTTAGTCATTGCATGACGAGTTAGTATGTCAGAATTTCCTAGTTCGACTTGAAGGGCCTTCAATGATGTAGGGCAGGTCAGTAACCAAATTATTTTACTGTGCCAAGTCGCACAGACTTTTATGGTCACACAAGTTGCCACCGGTGGATTCAAAATGAGTAGCCTAACAATTATTTACATGGCCCCAGGTACATTTGCAACCAAATAATTTTTCTGTGAGAAATCAATAATAGTTGCACTCATAGGGTAACAGTCAGCAATTGACAGTGAGCAATGAGCAAGATAAGCATAGACGGCAAGTTGACAATAGCTTATTATTAGTGTAAAGTCATTGTATTTCTATGGTTGCACTCCTCAAAGATTGAATTGCATTGAATTTAATTAATCAGATCCAATGATTTACTGCCCTTAGGGTGGGGTACCGCTAGTCATCATTATTATAATCACCATCTCAATCATTATCACCATACCATCATAGACTTATTCTTCTGTATCTGAGACTCATCTGACACTACCTTAGACATGGCAGTCTGCAACTCAATACACTGCCCCTGCATGGTGTTCAGCGTCCCCTGCATGTGGTTAATCGAATGCTTAACATCATTCAGCAGGATCTGAATCTCAAGCCTGCAAGAAATCAGGTGGTTCAACACACTGAGATGACGAGAGGCTTCAAACCATGCCCATTGGACCATCTTTAGGATTCGTTCTCACTTAACACCAATCTAATTAGGAATGTAACTTTGTGCAGAAGATGTTACTGTAGTGTTATTTAGAAGAGAAAAAGTGTACTTTGTCAGGCGCCAAAAGGATGACGGCATGTCTCCCTGCTCCAGTGAGCTCTGCTGGCAGGTCATGCTCACTGTTGGAGGAACGGGAGCCAAATTAGAGGAAAAATATCTATGGTAAGATAATGTAATACAATCTTTAAACCCATCAGAAGTATAGTGCTTACCTCCATGAAAATATTGGTCCATGTTATTTATGGCTGCATTGTCCCAATGTTGACCACTAGTTTCAACTTGTGATGAGAAGGTCTTGATGAAACGATCAAGTCAACATTTTGCTAGACATTTCAGAGATAGCATTAGCAATTGTACACGAGACAGTGCTTCCAGATATTGAGGTATCTTCCTTCTGAGGTATGTAAAAAAAATATTGTGTGTGAGTACTCACATGAAAGGTATCCATGACTCTAGATGAAGCCAATCATGTATGTGATTACCATCCTATGGGTCAGCAATGGAATGATTGCTACACAGCTTTCAGGAGACTTTATGTCTTGGGCCTGGATGAATCATTGAAATACAAGTAATATTGTGAATTTGTGATGAATAATTGCCATTGTAATTTGGAATATTCCATCAAAGTTATTTGTTTTGACAGTCAAAACAACTAACTCTTACGATTAATCACTTGACTTGAGTAACTTGAGTTGACGGAAGTAGCAACTTTATATTCTGACCTAGACACTAACTTGTGCAATGCCTAATGCACAATCTATGCATGTTATTGGCTCATCATAGTATATAGCCGAGGGTCTCATAGTCCAAAAACAGCATTGGTCATTGGACTGCTCAGTCAAAACAACTCACTTTTATGATGAATCACTTGACTGGAGTAATTTGAGTTCGGAACTAAAACATTAAAAGTAGGCTATAGCTTGACGCATATCCTTACCTTGGACAAGCGTATCCAAAAGGCCTATCCAGTCGTGCGTGAAGATACCTTTAGGCAGATAAAAGCGCGGTACGGGTTGAGACACGTTCAGTAATGTGAATCTGTAACACTGATATAAAAGCACGTTTTCATTTATAATTTACACTGTAGAATGACCTGCAAGCCAATCAGAATCTAGTTTTAAACAACACTGTGGGTTCCATGGAACGTCACAAACATATTAGGCCACTTGCGTCACAGATTACAGTCACTGAACATGGGTTTAATAGCTATAATGGCTATATGTACAGTATATGCATCTCGTATTGAATTGAGATTACATTTACTGCACCACTGTAATTATGTAGCCTAATCCTATGAGGACCATATGTGAAATGTCAGAATCATGGCACATGAAAACATAATTAAATTGACTGCAGATTACAAAATGACCTGTGACAGAATATCCATGTAATTTCAATTAAATTACGTTAAACCAACGTGGAATAAACATTGAATTGATGTATGTGCCCAGTGGGAAGTGATCAATTCGAAATGATTGAATACATACAGTATTACAAAGAAAGAGATACAAAAATTGCTTAGAAAAGCTTGAAAAAGTCTAATTTCCCTGGGCCACTCAAAAGTCAAATGTATGTACGCATTACTGTACATCGCTTTTGATGAAAGCGTCTGCTTTCAAATCTCTGACTTTCACACATATTTACAATCTCGCAATGTTTCTTTCTGGCGCTTTCACATTTGCGGGATTTTGTGAAGTAAATGATGTGCAGGAGAGCTCCATGAAATCAGTGACATGGTCAAGATGGCGACATGAGAGGGTGGAACATTTCTAGCTGAGGAACAATTTTTGGGTTTTCTCACAAAGTTTATAGTTTTAGACTGCAGTTGCAATTTGTTATTTTCACAAAAATGATATCTAACCATACAATGAATAATTTTGTAATTATTCAAACCATTGACATATTTTTGACGATTTCCAACGAACAAGCTAGCTATCGAAACGTTTCAGCGTGTGCCGTTAAGTTAGCCTGCTAACGTCTTCATAGCTAGTAGCATGTAATCAGGACATGACCAAACTGTTGCTGAGATAATGGATGTTGAAACTTCCAAGGAGAAAAGAGGCATTGTTGAAACTCACTCATATGCTTGCAGTGTAAAAAAGGGGGGTAAATGCGATTCATACCCGAATACCCCAACCAAGGAGCAACTTCCAAAGAAGCTGAGAAGTGAACCATCAATGAGCCAGCTACAGGACAACATCGTCCGCATCCTCACGGCTAAAATCAAAGAGAGTACAGATAACATCATGAATTTGGTGTAAAAGAACACTGTCAGTATCGTTAACCTGAAGAAATCGATTGATTTCAGTGCTGAGGAAGTAAAAACTCTGAAGCAGCAAAACGCAACATTGAACATTCAGGTTGCAAAGCAGGAGAAGAAACTCACTGAAATGGAGTCAAAAGGTCAACGAGAATGACCGGTATAGTCGGAGATGGAATCTTCAAATTTATGGAATAGCAGAAAAATCTGACGAGAACATCAAAGCAAGAGTGAAGGACATTTGCAGGGCAATAGGAGGAGCGAAATGTTGTTGCAGGTTCTCTGGATGTAGTGCACCGCCTGGGTAGGCTGAGAGATGGGGAAAACAACCAGCCACCACGACCAGTGATCATGAGATTCATCTCCAGGACAGTGAGGGACATGACATGGAAAAATGACTATTTAAAGAAGGTTCAAGGAGGATCTGACAGCATTTGACAAAGAAGCTCAGAATCGTCTGTGGCTGGATTTATCAAGTGAGTTGTGCAGGACTGAGTTTTATTTGCATCTGATAAAACTTTATATTTCTTGAGGAAAGAGCATTGTTTGTGTGAGCCAAACTTTTTTTATATATATATTTATTTTATGGCAGGGAAATTCGCACTGACACTTAATGTTAGCTTGATGGCTATTCGTTTTTACTAATTTATGGTACAATGTTATTTGCAATTGCATATATATATATATATATATATATATATATAGGTCACCCACTTGCGTGGTGCAAAGGACTGTTTTTATTTGCAACTAGTAAGAACTTTTCTTTTTGTGAGACCCTGGTTCATGTGAACGTATACAAGTTTAATATTCTTCATCTAGTCACTGTGATAGTAAATGTCCATTTCTGTTTTTTCTATTAATGCTAGGCGAATCGTAATATTTTTAAGAGACAGGAATGAGGTTTATAAAGCAGTTTCCTGTATTGAAGACTTTTCCTTAGTTTCGGGTTTGAAAATGAATATCAGTAAGTCAGTCTTATTTCCATTCAAGGATTGTGTTTTACAGGAAGTATTTGGTATCCCAATTAAAGATAAGGTTACTTATATTGAAATGGTTATATGCAAGGATGAAAAACAAAGGACTGAATTGAACTTTAACTAATTGAACCTCTGGTTGATGAGAGATATTTCGTTATACGGTTGAGTATTATTATCCAAAGCTGAAGGGTTATCCAGATTGGTTTATGTCTCGTTGTCACTTGACTTACCCCCTAAAATTGTAAAGGATAAGATTATTTATTTATTTATTTTTTTGAATTTTACCCCTTTTTCTCCCCAATTTCGTAGTATCCAATTGTTGTAGTAGCTACTATCTTGTCTCATCGCTACAACTCCCGTACGGGCTCGGGAGAGACGAAGGTTGAAAGTCATGCGTCCTCCGATACACAACCAACCAAGCCGCTGCTTCTTTAACACAGCGCACATCCGACCCGGAAGCCAGCCGCACCAATGCGCCGGAGGAAACACCGTGCACCTGGCCACCTTGGCTGGCGTACACTGCGCCCAGCCCGCCACAGGAGTCGCTGGTGCGCGATGAGACAAGGACACCCCTACCGACCAAGCCCTCCCTAACCCGGGCGACGCTAGGCCAATTGTGCGTTGCCCCACGGACCTCCCGGTCGCGGCCGGTTACGACAGAGCCTAGGCGCGAACCCAGGACTCTGATGGCACAGCTGGCGCTGCAGTACCCTTAACCACTGCGCCATCCGGGAGGCCTAGATAACATTATTTATAGTTTTATTTGATGTGATATCCTCAAAAATGATGTGGATATATTGAAGCAACATCTCAAGACATCAGTCAGGAAGTTAAGGCTTGGTCGCAAGTGGGTATTCCAAATGGACAATAACCCCAAGTATACTTCCAAAGTTGTGGCAAAATGACTTAAGGACAACAAAGTCAAGGTATTGGAGTGGCCATCACAAAGCCCTGACTTCAATCCTATAGAAAATGTGTGGGCAGAACTGAAAAGGCGTGTGCGAGCAAGGAGGCCTACAAACCTGACTCAGTTACACCAGCTCTGTCAGGAGGAATGGGCCAAAATTCAGTAAACTTATTGTGGGAAGCTTGTGGAAGACCAACCGAAACGTTTGACCCAAGTTAAACAATTTAAAGGCAATGCTACCAAATACTAATTGAGTGTATGTAAACTTCTGACCCACTGGGAACGTGATGAAAGAAATAAAAGCTGAAATAAATAATTATCTCTAGTATTATTCTGACATTTCACATTCTTAAAATAAAGTTATGATTCTAACTGACCTAAGACAGGGATTTTTTACTAGGATTAAATATCAGGAATTGTGAAAAACTGAGTTTAAATGTATTTGGCTAAGGTGTATGTAAACATCAGACTTCAACTGTACCTAGAAGTGCACACTATTCTTATTATTTTTTAATGTATGTATATAGTCAACTATAGTCAACTATACAACTTCTACTACTACTACACTTTATATCATCCAATAATATATAATGAAAAACACTCAACATGAAGAATTAATGCAATTATGTTAATTTCAAATATTTATTTTGAAATATAGATTAGGTGCTCTTCTTTTTATAGCAGGAAGTAAAGGGACTGGACAAGGCTTTGCCTATAGCTGAAAACATCCTGGAAATGAGCGAACGCTTCCTTGGTTTCTTCTTGGTGGAGCATACACTCTCTGTTCGGCAGGATTGTTGATCATTGACAATTGCTGGGGGTAAAATGTAAACATAACATTTTCTTTAACTGTTAGTTAGTGTGAAGAATTAGTATTGCATTATTATTATTTAAATTGTAATATTCTACATAATTTACAAATGTCGGGCAGCAGGTAGCCTAGCAGTCTCAATCCGCCTATTTAACGCAGAAGTGTTACATAGGCCACCCCAGGGCTTAGACTGTTTAGTGCCAAAAAGAAGGGGATAAAAACATGCAAAAAATATATATACATATAAATAAATATATATATATTTTTCGTCAACTTTCTTATATCTCTCAGATTTAGGACAGACACTTCAGTTCCATGTAGTGAATCTGTTATTCAATGCGTTTGTATGGGCAAATAGCAGTAAGGCCGATACAAACCCCTCGGCCCAGACAGGGCGTAGACTCTTGTGGGTTAAAAAGCATGATCATTACAAAGGTGCAACTCGTGCTGGAGGCAATAAAAGGCCACGCTAAAATGTGCAGTTTTGTCACACCACACAACGCAACTCTGTCTCTGTCTCAGAAATAGGAGCAAGGAAAAATGCTGGTTGACTTCTTTTGAGGGAGCGTGCAATTGGCATGCTGACTGCAGAAATGTCCACCAGAGCTGTGGCCAGAGAATTGGATGTTTATTTCTTTACCATAAGCTGCCTTCAATGTCGTTTTAGAGAATTTGGCAGTATGTCCAACAGGCCTCACAACCACAGACCACGTATATGGCGTCGTGTTGGCTGTAGGGTTATGGTGTGGGCAGGCATAATCTACGGACAACGAATACAATTGCATTTTATCAATGGCAATTTGAATGCACAGAGATACCGTCACGAGATCCTTAGGCCCATTGTCGTGCCATTCATCCGCCGCCATCACCTCATGTTTCAGCATGGTAATGCATGGCCCCATGTCGAAAGGCCTGCATACTCACCAGACATGTCACCCATTTAGCATGTTTGTGATGCTCTGGATTGACGTGTACAACAGCGTGTTCCAGTTCCCACCAATATTCAACAACTTCGCACAGCTATTGAAGAGGAGTGGGACAACATTCCATAGGCCACAATCAACAGCCTGATCAACTCTATGCGAAAGAGAAGTGTCACGCTGCATGAGGAAAATGGTGGTCACACCAGATACTGACTGGTTTTCTGATCCACGCCCCTACCTTTTTTTAAGGTATCTGTGACGAACAGATGCATATCTGTATTCCCAGTCATGTGAAATCCATAGATAAGGGCCTAATGAACGTATTTCAATTGACTGATTTCCATATATGAACTGTAACTCAATAAAATCTTTGAAATTGTTGCATGTTGCGTTTATATTTTTGTTCAGTACACATTTGAGTGTATTGACTTACCTTTTTCACTGACGGCAGGGGTCTGGTTCTGGGAAGGTGTTGGAGTGCAGTGGCTCTTCTTGTTGACCTTCTTTGTACACTGGGTAACAAACAGTCATTTATACAGTAGGAGAAATTGCACACAAAGAGTATCAGTGTTTACCATCATACTGTACGTAATGAATAAAAATAATCTTAAAAATGTGTATTTTGATGACATATGTACCTTTGGGTTGAGTCCACAGAGAGCGCTGAATCTTCCTCTCTTCTTTTCCTTTCTACAAGTTGTTGGAAGCCCAGAATTACCTACCTCGTCACTGCCAAGTACATTGTGTGATGACAACTGTGTCATGGAGGGAGGTGAAGAGCTAGCCTCATTGCATTTAGCTAGTAGTTCCCTAGTTAGTGATTTGACCAGGGCATCGTCAAATGCATAATCCGTTGACTTCATTGCAACCTGGAGCATCTTCTCTGACCCAAATTCTTGAAGAAGCCCCTTGTAGACTGCCTTGAAAATCTTTTTGATTTTCAGATTCTGGGGGTAGGCTTGAGTTGGTTCAAGGCCTGAGGTGCCACAGAACTCAGACAGAATCCTCTTTGTGAGAACTCTTGATGTTTCACCAATGTCAGAGGATTCCAGTAATGTGATAGGGGTGATCATTGACAGCAATCTAACAATCAGTAAAAGTACCAAAGAGGTGTCGTCATTGCTAGTGGAGTCAAATGATGCATGTGTATCAGAGTCCATGGCTGATGGAGTTGATGGATGCACAGAGACACTAGACATCTCCAGATCTTTGTTGTCCATCTTGGATTCCACCTCTCCTAAAACTTGAATATCCACAGTTCCACCGTTGTGTGTGCTGCTGCCAGACAGAGAGGGTCTAGGCAATGATTTGGAACTAGACTGACGGCTAGTGGTCATGAGAGCCGGTCTGTCAGAGTCAAGTGTTCCAGCATCAGTTGGGGACAACCCATTGATTATGTTCATCAACTCTGATAATTCTTCTGATGAATTGGAGGCCACAGAACAGGTATCCATGACCTGATTGACCATTATATTGGTGAAAAGGCTCTTTGTGTCAAAGTAAACCTGTGAGGAACTAATGGAGATGGCAGAAGAGCTCGGCATAAGCCAACTTGTTTCCTGCAGAGAACCATCAGAGATGATAGTTTGGCAGAAATCGGATCCTTGTGATGGTGGAGGAAGCCAGACGACAATCTGCTGTAGCAGACGTTTTATTGACTCCGTAGCAAAGGAGTACACAAGGTCAGATGGAAACTCCCTGGATTCTTCAGAAGCATTCAATCCTGTCTTCAGCTTCAAAAGAATAGAGTCAGACACGCTCTTGCCAGCTGGCACAAAAAGAGCCTGGGGGGTGTTGTGACTTTTATGAGCTCATAAACTTTGTCAGTGAGCTCATGTGAGAAGTTCTGAAGACCGTCCCTGGGGCTGAGTCTCGCAAGTCTTCTTGTAAAAGAAGTGACATCATCTGCAGTGGCTATGTGTTCCGTATCTTCTCTTGGAATGACCTCCATAACAGTGTCAACTATGGCAGAGATGGTTTGCCTTGTGTAATTTGTTGACCCTTGTGAATGAGTTGAGGAGTCACTCATATCAATGACCGAACTCCTAATGATAGGACAATAGATTTCAACAGGCCACTCATTGGGGACTGGAGTGCCTGGAAGAGAATTTGTCAAATCACTCTGGGACCCTCTGGTCATGGCAGAGGTGATGGACAGGGAGGACTTTGAGGAGGATGGCCGGTGTATCTCGTGTCCATCACTTCTCACCATGTCAACATCCTCCAACATGGAGCCCACGATGGAACGAGTCAAGAGGGCTTTCTCTGAGGTGCTCATCCTCTCTGACATAGACACTCTCCTCTGGATTGTCATCAGAGTCTGACTAATTAAGGCTTTGGAATAATTTACCATGCTGGTCTGGCTGCCTTCATGTTCATTGTAAGTCATTTGTGTAGAAGTAGCTGTTCTGCATATGGATTCGGCATGTTTGGGGGCCTCAACCACATTGTCTAGGAGTACCGGTTGTTGCTGGGCAAAAAAATCCTTGACCTTGATGAACACATTGTTGAACAGGTTAACAGTGCCTGGCCAAATGATCTTTCCTTTCACATTGACCCCGTTGTGAACACTGACAGGAAGGGTTGAAGCTGACAGGGATCTCTCTAACTGGCCAGACACTGAAGCATCAGACATTTTAGTCATCTGGGTGAAGCTATTAAGGTCTTTAGTGATGCTTATGACGATGTTGGATGCTGCAGAATTGGTGTGCAGAGAAGAGGTGAACACAGGTGGAGTTCCACGGTTCTGAAGGATTTTGAAATCTCTATCATCACCATCATTACTGGACTCTGTACAAATGTCTGCACTTCTACCATCAAGGCTGGTATTTACAATGCCAATCAACCCTGATTGAAGGATTCCACCAGCCAAATGTGAGGCTTTAGTTTGAAACTCATCAGTACATAATTTGTCAAAGGCTGTGGATTTAAGACTTCTAGAGGATGCTTCCTCTTCATCATTGTTGATCTCACCATGCAAATTGTCCTGTGTATTGACAGCATAGTCATCAACATATAAATATGATTTGGAGGCGGCAAGGACGTCAATCTGAGAAACAACGGCATCCAAAAGCTTGGACATGTCTTCTGTATCTCCTTTTAGGCTAGAGAGGCATTCATCCATGGATTCCTCAGAGTGATACACAGTGAGGATCTGACTAATGACTTCCTTGGTACAGGTTTGAAGGTCCGCTTGGATTTCAGGAGAATCACTATTACAAGTCACCTGAGAATCTAAACTTTCACTAGGAGCCTGTTTGAGAGTCTCATCATGTATTGGTGTAACACCATCGATGACCTTTACAGAGTCTTGGCAGGGAGTGAGAAACCGCCTCAGCATTTCTCGAAATCTATGATATATAATACGAGCAGCAGAAAGGGTGCTCACTTTTGAAATTCTGACATTTTCAGAGTGATGTGCCTGCATGGACTGAACAATAGTCTCCACATCTGTTACAAAAGTGTCCAGTAATTTAGACGCTTCAGAGTCTCCCAGTAAGCTGTTTGTAAAAGGGTTGACAGATCTCAGAGCTTCACTCACTGCCTTTCTAGCCTTTGTCTGGAAAGACACACTGGAGAGTTTCTTCATATTTATAACTGGAAGACTCTGGGTAGATTCACTGTTGGTGGTGCTGTCCTGCAGACCAAGTGGAAAAGTGAGATGGGAGAGACATTGTTCACTGTCTAGCAACTCAGATGGTGAAGCGGAACAAGAACTGGTGAAATCATTCAAGTCAGACATGATGCCATCCACAAATAGAATGGCCTCCAGAGACTCTTCAGAATCACACTCTCCAACAGAAGATGAGAACTTCTCCATCACCTCAGTCTTATACAAGACAAGAACCTGGCTGGCAATCGCTTTTGTGGTGTCAAGGAGGACTTGGTCTTGCAAATACTTTTTTTGAGCCAAGAGAGGTTTTGGGGTCTCACTTTGTCCTTTTTGTTCATTCATAGATGAGGGGGTTATTAAAAGTGGTTTACAAGAAATGGAGTCTGATGTGTCAGCCTCACCATTACTGGAATGACCGACGTCCAGGCACAAAGTTGGAACCATTGTGAAAGAATATTTTGTGCTCTCCACAAATGTACTTGCGAGATCCCCTTTTTCTGGACAGGTAAGAAGCCTCTTCAGCGTATTTTTCATGTCGTAGTAACAACCAACAGTGTAAGACCAGATCTTACTTTGATGGTTTTCAAGAAGGATCTGCTCACTCTGTGCAAGGGAGCAGGATGCCCTGATAGACTGGGTAAGATTGTCCATGTCTGAAACAAAGGTACTTACCAACTCAGAGGCCTCAGGGTCAATCATAAGGTCTCTGATCTCACCTATCCTAGGAGTTGGACAAGATGATGTAGTGCCAGAACAACATGATGTACAACCCCTGAATCTTTTAACGATCTCCCGGATCGATTCAGTGGCCTTGGTCTGAAACTCCTCAGTGAGTAGTCTGTCCATACTTTGTGTTGACAGACGAAGACTAGATTTGGCACCTTTGATATTGAGGTTGCTCTCTCCTTGTTTTAGCATCTCCTCAGGACTTTTACAAGCTTCAAGCATCTTCATATGGTCAGCAACAACACAAAGCAGTTCCCTCTTGTCGGGGTCATTTTCCTCCTTATTGCTGAAGTTCAAAACAGTGCCACTGAGGGCTGTCATGACCTGTCCTGTTAAATGTGTCATATCCACCTCAACACCATCCTCTCTGAGAACAACACTCTGCTCAACACTCTTCCCATTAATGTACATCTGAAGTATGTTGGAAACGCCAGACACCATCTCCTCAACCACCTTGGTGCTGGAGACACCACCACTGGCAAAAATGACAGGGGACATTCGCCCAGAGATGGGAGTTTGGATGGCCACAGAGATTATGGAATTGACCTTCTTTGACACTTCTCCAACAATAACCCGGGATAGACTTTGAGTGTCTACCTGGCCCTCTCTTTGGATACAGAGGACATTGTTCAGCGACTCTTTGAAGGCATCCTTGACACCAGTGAGGAGACTGTCCTCAGTGATCCCAAAAAAGTCACTGAGTGGCTCAGATGATATAGACTCACCATCTCCCTGAGTATTTGGCAACACTGTCTGAGACCTTTGAGAATACAAAGCAAACAATACAGCATTCCATATTCAATAGTAGACACTGTAGTCACATTAATGCATAACTCAATAATCAGTTAAACTGGTCATTAAGAGTAAACTGTTACACAGATAAACAAAACATATTTTCACAAAATGGGTTATGAATAGTTAGGTGAAACCGGTTTCTTTAGGAATGACTGAACATACCCATTACGAGAGGAGCTTGATTTGGCTGTGCAAGACCTTGAGGATTTGCTGCTGCCTCTCTTGTGAACCTTCAGGTTTGTGCTAGAGGATCTCTCTGATTCTGTCAGATACTTGCCGGATACTGGAGACACATGGCTGTATATCCGTACAAAACGGAAAATTGCAGGGATGATGACCTCCAGGATGGCCTCAGATACAAACCGCACAATCTCCAGGCACATCTCTGCTAGCAATGCCCTCATCACCTGTAGGACCGAAACAGTGTAGGTAGATTACTCATAGCCGGGCTCTGAAACCAAGCTCCTCGAAGAGATACCAACAATCTCACATATGTTCATGAGAATCATGAAAGTGGCATATATTGGAAAGCATGAAAAGCAGTAGGCTACTAAAAAGCTCTTTGAATGTAACTGTTTGTGATAATGTGGATGATACTGTAGATAGATAAAAGGCTTGTATCTAATTTTCTTGAAACGTCTATTAATATATCTATGAATAATGTTCAAGGTTAAGGGACTTACAGGGTCCATCCTGCCAATGCTTAACTGCCTCCATTGCCTATAGGAGATAATTAGATGTTTTTAGCACCAAAAAGCACACCAACACACATACAATTTATAAAATCCTCCAGATGACATTGCATTCAAATACTACAATAGAAGTTTGGACATACTCCTCCGTAAGTTTTTCCAGAAACTGGATGACAATCGGGTTGAAAGCATCCGGATCGATTGGCGGGAGGTCAAGAGCCCTGGTCTGACAGGCCCTGGAGACACACTCACTTAGGATCTTTTCATTAGATTGTCCCTGGTGAGATGTCCCCTGAACTGTCATCCCAGAAAATTCCACAGATGTAGAGGGACCTGTGTCCAAAGCAGCATTCACCAAGGTAAAGAAGTCAGAAAACATGTAACCTCCTGAGGCAAGTATGTATTAGCCAACTTTGTGTACTTTGTGAAGTTAAATACAGAAGAAAGTTTAACATTGGCACTCTGCTATTAGTCCTCTGCTCAATAGATGTCCATACTAAATTACATTTACATGCAAAAGGATTACATTCAGTGAAATTAGAGTTTCATTTATGACCTGCATCTGTATCAGTGATCTGCTCCACTTTGTTTCTCTTGGTCCTCTTGGTCTAAAAATACAATACAGTCAATGATATACACGTAGATACTGTATGAAGCCATCCCAATACAGCCCTTTGAGTAGAGCAAGGGTAAGACTGATTGTAGGGCTGTCCCTAAAAAATCTTTGTCGACCGAGAGTCATCCTGTTCTAATGTTAAAATGTAGTTTTCCATATCAGACACACCCTATGTGTTTGAATACAATCATCTACATAGGCACTGAGCTTGTCTGATGCTTTAAGCACACTGTTTAATTAAATAATTAAGACACACAAATGACTCAAGAAAGAGCCCGATGGTGACACTGTATTAAAAGAAATGACAGCGAGTGCCTGTGTGACAGGTGCACGTTGTCTCGCTCTCCTCCTTACTGCAGCGAAAAGGCACCACATAACAGCAAGTGTTTATTGTGCTGTCCATGCTGAAGACGCAATATCATTTCAGCCATTTAGTTTCTTCTTTACAGTTCTGGAAACTTTAGAGTGTTTTCTATCCTAATCTGACAATTATATGCATATTCTAGTTTCTGGGGCTGAGAAATAGGCCGTTTCAAATGGGTACGTTTTTTAGCCAAAAACGAAAATAGTGCTCCCTACGCGCAAAAGGTTAAGCAAATGTTAAGCAATACCAGTCTTTTCTAACGACTAAAAATGATAAAGCCATTATTACAGCATAGCAAATATTAAAAACAGCCGAATCTGTGAAATTGCTTAATTCAACATTTTGCCGGTGCATGAGGCTTGGTGCTCACAGACTCAGTAGGCTATTAAACAAATACTCAAACAGGCAACAGAAGCTATATCTGTCTTACTCCTGTATATATGTTTACAGTACCAGTCAAAAGTTTGGACACACCTACTCATTCAAGGCTTTTCTTTATTTGTAAAATGTTCTACATTGTAGAATAGTAGTGAAGACATCAAAACTATGAAATAACACATATGGAATCATGTAGGTACCAAAAAGTGTTAAACAAATCAAAATATATTTTATATTTGAGATTCTTCAAAGTAGCCATCCTTTGCCTTGATGGCAGCTTTGTACACTCTTGGCATTCTCTCAACCAACTTCACCTGGAATGCTTTTCCAACAGTCTTGAAGGAGTTCCCACATATGCTGAGAACTTATTGGCTGTTTTTCCTTCACTCTGTGGTCCAATTCATCCCAAAACATCTCAATTGGGTTGAGGTTGGGTGATTGTGGATGTCAGGTCATCTGATGCAGCCCTCCATCACTCTCCTTCTTGGTCAAATAGCCCTTACACAGCCTGGAGACGCAAACCAGATGGGATGGCGTATCACTGCAGAATACTATGGTAGCCATGCTGGTTAAGTGTGCCTTGAATTCTAAATAAATCACAGACAGTGTCACCAACAAAGCGCCCCCACATTATCACACCTCCTCCATGCTTCATGGTGGGAACCACACATGCGGAGATCATCTGTACACCTACTCTCACAAAGACATTGTTGGAATTTGGACTTATCAGACCAAAGGACAGATTTCCACCAGTCTAATGTCCATTGCTCGTGTTTCTTGGCCCAAGCAAGTCTCTTCTTCTTATTTGTGTCCTTTAGTAGTGCTTTCATCGCAGCAATTTGACCATGAAGGCCTGATTCACGCAGTCTCCTCTGAACAGTTGATGTTGAGATGTGTTGGTGACTTGAACTCTGTGAAGCATTTATTTGGGCTGCAATGTGAGGTGCAGTTAACTCTAATGAACTTGTCCTCTGCAGCCGAGTTAACTCTGTCTTCCTTTCCTGTGGCGGTCCTCATGAGAGCCAGTTTCATCATAGCGCTTGATGGTTTTTGGACTTGATGGTTTTTGCACTTGATGAAAAGTTCAAAGTTCTTGAAATTTTCCGGATTGACTGACCTTCATGTCTTAAAGTAATGACGGACTGTTGTTTATCTTTGCTTATTTGAGCTGTTCTTGCCATAATATGGACTTGGTCTTTTACCAAATAGGGCTATCTTCTGTATACCAACCCTACCTTGTCACAACACAACTGATTGGCTCAAATGCATTAAGAAGGAAAGAAATTCCTTTACTTAATTTTTAACAAGGCACACATGTTAATTAATGAAATGCATTCCAGGTGACTACCTCATGAAGCTGGTTGAGAGAATGCCAAGAGTGTGCAAAGCTGTCATCAAGGCAAAGGGTGATTACTTTGAAGAACCCTTTTGACTGGTAATATATATATATGGATGATTTACAAAGCCAGGCACATTTAACAATTAGGCTATTGATTATAGACCTAATTTAGTTGGGTTTTCCTCTCTCCTCAAATTTCTTAGACAATTAGGCTAAGGAAAGGGCTGTTTCCCTGTCTCTGCTGCTGCTGCTGCCTCTGCAGCACTGTTCTCAATCCCAATATGCTGGTTAACTTTGTTATTATGCACATAGCAACATAGGAAAGGGCGGCAATTCTACGGAGCACTGAAGATTATGTTTCAGAACCACGGACAGCGACCGTATCCAATGCAGGAGATAGCGCATTTGTTATAAAATAATATTTGATTTATTAGTGTTGCACCATTATTTTAACATAAGATAACCATATACAATTTCAGTATCACGTCTTAGCGTGATGGACTGTGCCATCCCTGTGGCCTCGGCAATGGATTAGTCAACTGAGATAGGCGCGAATCAGAGAGGTGTCCATGTGCACAATGAAGAAAAAAAACTTTTGCGGCTACTCGACTTAAGAAATCCCAGTCAACCAACAGCCTATCGACCAAACTGTAGACCAAATGGGGTCAGCCCTAGATTTACTATTAGGAGATAAAAGGGTATTGCATGGGCAATTTACCTTCCTCGGAACAACATGCTGTAGGGGCAGGTTATAGATATGAAAGATATCACAAATATCCACATCTCTGCTCAATCTATTCCCTTACCTTGACTTTATTTCTCTTCACGGCATCCTGCTCCATCTGAGGCGGTGGATCCTTCTTCACCTCATCTTCATCTTCATCATTCTGATTATCAAGAAAATCTCTCTCAGCTGCATCAGTATCAGTGCTCTGTTCAACTGTGGACCTGTTGGCACTGGTCCTCCTCTTGGTCTAAAAAGACAATAAAGTCAATGACATACTGTATGTTGCCATTGCTATACAGGCATTTGAGAAGAGCTACAGTAAACAATTGGTGATTGAATATTAAGAGATGGAAGTCTGTTGTAAGGACAATTTATCCTCCAACCTCACAACAACATGTTATATGGCGTATTGGACAGGTTTAAAGTGTGGACAGGTAAGACCCCAGATTTCCCTTTCTCTCCTCAGTCTAGTCTCTCACCTTAACTTTTCTCCTTGTCACAGCCTTCAGCTCGATCTGAGGCAGGGGATCCTTCACTTCACTATCTTCTGGATAGTTTAAACCCAGGATATCATTCTTCATTTTCTGGACTTGACCTTCCAAACTTTGATGATCATGTGGATCATCTTCGTTTAAACTCTGGAATAAATTAGACCATTCTTTAAATGCTCATGGACAATATACCACAGCTAAGAGCTGTTCTTACACATGACACCTTGCACAGTTATTATAAACTGGTTACCAACTTAATTAGAAAAGTTAAAATAAATGTTTTGTCATACCCGTGGTATACGCTCTGATATACCATAGCTTTCAGCCAATCAGCATTCAAGGCTCAAAACACCCAGTTTATAATGGCCAATATATAAAAAATTTTACAGAACAGGTTTTCGCTATAAATACACATAGATCATATTGCCTGATATCAAGATTCGTAATTAATGCGTTATGGAGTCACCTATTATTATTATAGTTTAGGTAGAATTATGATAAATAGCCTACTGCTCTTATCTTTGCAAGGGTCATATTTCAAATCAATTTATATATCCCTTCGTACATCAGCTGATATCTCAAAGTGATGTACAGAAACCCAGCCTAAAACCCCAAACAGCAAGCAATGCAGGTGTAGAAGCACGGTTTGATGTATAACAAGTCCCATAGGTTATTATAATGCATACATTGTTTTACAATATAAAAATGATAATATTAGCGGCACATTAACGTTAGCCCACACCGCCACCCAGCTGCCACTACTTGCGGCACCCCTATCGACATGTCCTGTAAACCCTGTGGTTCCTGCCGCAGCATAAAAAAAGACGGTGCAGCGGTTCCTGCACCACTGCATGGGGCTTCTCTGTTAGCAATTAATAGGCTTACCTTATTATCCTCCATGGTTAAAGTCTATGGCTGGAGCCTATGTTCCCATCATGTAAAACTTTACCAAGTGATTGCCAAAGAGATAAACTATCACATTTTATAGGTAACTCAGCCAACGTCATAATGTGAATGCACTTTGACGTAATAAAACAACTTCAGGGATGATCTGTCAATCAATGCAATCAGCGACGCAATACTGGATCCCCATACCACTAAAAAGACCACTCGAAACAATAAATACTGGTGTATTAGCTACGTTTCCGCTTTTTTGTACAATAATGTGATGAGACAACAAATAAATAAGTAAACAACAGCCGACACCAATGATGAGCAATACATAACATTGTAAATAAGAATGTATTCTTAACTGACTTGCCTATTTAAATAAGGTTAAATCATTTTTTTTTTCACAAAAAAAAAATCAAATGCAGTAATTTGAGAAGAACGCTTGAGGGCGACTACGAACCATTTTTGAATAAACGAGGACAGAAACATGCCATGTGTTGTTGGGTCAGAGGCAAAGAGTCATAGTTGAAATGAGAAAAGATGGTGGCGCACGCAGAAATACACGTGGTTCACGGTGGCGGCAGCAAAATAAACCTCAGAGAGACAGTTATTACAAATGACATAAACTAAACCTGAATTAACTGTATGACACAAGTATGTCATGGATGCAAACTGTAGCCCTGGCTAGCACGTTAGCTAACGTGTTACTGTATAGCTACAACACAAATATTATAATCTTGAGAGAAACGTAACGTTGGCTATTGTTGCCTGCGGTCCTGTAGCTCAGTTGGTACAGCATGGCGCTTGCAACGCAATAATTGTGGGGTAATATGTATACGTGCATGGCCATTGCTTCGTCCCACAATGAACTATTATTACAGACGACTCGTTGCAGAAGCTTCCGTAAGTATTCTTGCGTCCTTTATCAAACAACTCAAACGAAAATAACGTTTCCACTGAGCAGCGGCATATTCAGTATCTCTAGGAACAATACTTTGCGGGACGAAGCAAGCATGATCGTAGCTAAGTCGCTTTGGGTAAAAGTTATTCCTAAATCGCTTATACACAGAACCAGTGCAGTGGTGGAAAAAGTACCCAATTGTCATACACGACTGAGTCATTTTCTATTAAGGTATCTTTACTTTTACTCAAGTTAAAGTCACCCAGTAAAATACTAGAGTAATAGTCTAAGTATTTGGTTTTAAATATACTTTTAAGTATAAAAAATGTAATTGGATAAAATATACTTATAAACCTATAAATAATTTCAAATTCCTTTTATTAATAAGCAAACAGTTTTATAATGAAGAGTAGACCCAACTAAACACCCTGGGTTCTTTACACACACACATTGAAGTGCAAAAATCTCAAATTTGGACTCATCAGACCAAAGGACAGATTTCCACCAGTCTAACGGTCCATTGCTCGTGTTTCTTGGCCCATGCAAGTCTCTTCTTATTATTGGTGTTCGTCCTTTAGTAGTAGTTTCAATGGAGCAATTCGACCATGAAGGCCTGATTCACGCAGTCTCCTCTGAACAGTGTATGTTGAGATGTGTGTTTCTTGAACTCTGTGAAGAATTTATTTGGGCTCCAATCTGAGGTGCAGTTAACTCTACTGAACTTATCCTCTGCAGCAAAGGTAACTCTGGGTCTTCCTCATGAGAGCCAGTTTCATCATAGCGGTTCATGGTTTTTGCGACCTCACTAGAAGAATCTTTCAAAGTTCTTGAAATGTTCCCTATTGGCTGACCTTCATGTCTTAAGCAACAATGGACTGTTGTTTCTCTTTGCTAATTTGAGCTGTTCTTGGCATAATATGGACTTGGTCTTTTACCAAATAGGGAGATCTGAGTCCTGAGGCCTGGTCCTCCGAGAGAGAGAAAGAAAGAGAGAATTAGAGAGAGCATACTTAAAGTCACACAGGACACCGGATAAGACAGGAGAAGTACTCCAGATATAACAAACTGACCCTAGCCCCCCGACACAAACTACTGCAGCATAAATACTGGAGGCTGAGACAGGAGGGGTCAGGAGACACTGTGGCCCCATCCGAGGACACCCCCGGACAGGGCCAAACAGGAAGGATATAACCCCACTCACTTTGCCAAAGCACAGCCCCCACACCACTAGAGGGATATCTTCAACCACCAACTTACCATCCTGAGACAAGGCTGAGTATAGCCCACAAAGATCTCCGCCACGGCACAACCCAAGGGGGGGGCGCCAACCCAGACAGGATGATCACATCAGTGACTCAACCCACTCAGGGGACGCACCCCTCCCAGGGACGGTATGAAAGAGCCCCAGTAAGCCAGTGACTCAGCCCCTGTAATAGGGTTAGAGGCAGAGAATCCCAGTGGAAAGAGGGGAACCGGCCAGGCAGAGACAGCAAGGGCGGTTCGTTGCTCCAGAGCCTTTCCGTTCACCTTCCCACTCCTGGGCCAGACTACACTCAATCATATGACCCACTGAAGAGATGAGTCTTCAGTAAAGACTTAAAGGTTGAGACCGAGGTTGCGTCTCTGACATGGGTAGGCAGACCATTCCATAAAAATGGAGCTCTATAGGAGAAAGCCCTGCCTCCAGCTGTTTGCTTAGAAATTCTAGGGACAATTAGGAGGCCTGCGTCTTGTGACCGTAGTGTACGTGTAGGTATGTGTGGCAGGACCAAATCAGAGAGATAGGTAGGAGCAAGCCCATGTAATGCTTTGTAGGTTAGCAGTAAAACCTTGAAATCAGCCCTTGCTTTGACAGGAAGCTAGTGTAGGGAGGCTAGCACTGGAGTAATATGATACATTTTTTTGGTTCTAGTCAGGATTCTAGCAGCCGTACTTAGCACTAACTGAAGTTTATTTAGTGCTTTATCCGGGTAGCCGGAAAGTAGAGCATTGCAGTAGTCTAACCTAGAAGTGACAAAAGCATGGATACATTTTTCTGCATCATTTTTGGACAGAAAGTTTAGGATTTTTGCAATGTTACGTAGATGGAAAAAAGCTGTCCTTGAAATGGTCTTGATATGTTCTTCAAAAGAGAGATCAGGGTCCAGAGTAACGCCTGAGGTCCTTCACAGTTTTATTTGAGACGACTGTACAACCATTAAGATTAATTGTCAGATTCAACAGAAGATCTCTTTGTTTCTTGGGACCTAGAACAAGCATCTCTGTTTTGTCCGAGTTTAAAAGTAGAAAGTTGGCCTCCCGGGTGCCAGCTGTGCCATCAGAGTCCATGCCCAGGCTCTGTCGTAACCGGCCGCGACCGGGAGGTCCGCACAATTGGCCTAGCGTCGTCCGGGTTAGGGAGGGATTGGTCGGTAGGGATCTCCTTGTCTCATCGCGCACCAGCGACTCCTGTGGCGGGCCGGGCTTGCCAGGTGCACGGTGTAGCCTCCGACACATTGGTGCGGCTGGCTTCCGGGTTGGATGCGCGCTGGTTGGGTTGTGTATCGGAGGACGCATGACATTCAGCCTTCGTCTCTCCCAGACCCGTACGGGAGTTGTAGCAATGAGACAAGATAGTAGCTACTACAACAATTGGATACCATGAAATTGGGGAGAAAAAGGGGTAAAATAAAAAATAAAAAAAAAAAAGTAGAAAGTTTGCATCCCTTCCTTATGTCTGAAACACATGCTTCTAGCGAGGGCAATTTTGGGGCTTCATCATGTTTCATTGAAGTGTGTCATCCGCATAGCAGTGAAAGTTAACATTATGTTTTCGAATGACATCCCCAAGAGGTAAAAATATATAGTGAAAACAATAGTGGTCCTAAAACGGAACCTTGAGGAACACCGAAATGTACAGTTGATTTGTCAGAGGACAAACCATTCACAGAGACAAACTGATATCTTTCCGACAGATAAGATCTAAACCAGGCCAGAACTTGTCCGTGTAGACCAATTTGGGTTTCCAATCTCTCCAAAAGAATGTGGTGATCGATGGTATCAAAAGCAGCACTAAGGTCTAGGAGCACGAGGACAGATGCAGAGCCTCGGTCTGATGCCATTAAAAGGTCATTTACCACCTTCACAAGTGCAGTCTCAGTGCTATGATGGGGTCTAAAACCAGACTGAAGCATTAATATACATTGTTTGTCTTCAGGAAGGCAGTGAGTTGCTGCGCAACAGCCTTTTCTAAAAATGTTGAGAGGAATGGAAGATTCGATATAGGCCGATAGTTTTTTATATTTTCTGGGTCAAGGTTTGGCTTTTTTACTGCCACTTTTAGTGAGTTTGGTACACATCCGGTGGATAGAGAGACGTTTATTATGTACAACATAGGAGGGCCAAGCACAGGAAGCAGCTCTTTCAGTAGTTTAGTTGGAATAGGGTCCAGTATGCAGCTTGAAGGTTTAGAGGCCATGATTATTTTCATCATTGTGTCAAGAGATATAGTACTAAAACACTTGAGCGTCTCTCTTGATCCTAGGTCCTGGCAGAGTTGTGCAGACTCAGGACAACTGAGCTTTGAAGGAATACGCAGGGATTGTGTTTTAAAGGAAGTATATGGTATCCCATCTAAAGATAAGGTTACTTATCTTGAAATTGTTATATGCAAGGATGAAAACAAAGGAGTGAATTGAACTTTAACTCCATTGAGAAAACAAAGAAGAAATTGAACCTCTGGTTGATGAGAGATATTTCGTTATACGGTTGAGTATTATTATCCAAAGCTGAAGGGTTATCCAGATTGGTTTATGTCTCGTTGTCACTTGACTTACCCCCTAAAATTGTAAAGGACTTAGATAAGATTATTTATAGTTTTATTTGATGTGATATCCACAAAAATGATGTGGATATATTGAAGCAACATCTCAAGACATCAGTCAGGAAGTTAAGGCTTGGTCGCAAGTGGATATTCCAAATGGACAATAACCCCAAGCATACTTCCAAAGTTGTGGCAAAATGACTTAAGGACAACAAAGTCAAGGTATTGGAGTGGCCATCACAAAGCCCTGATCTCAATCCTATAGAAAATTTGTGGGCAGAACTGAAAAAGCGTTTGCGAGCAAGGAGGCCTACAAACCTGACTCAGTTACACCAGTTCTGTCAGGAGGAATGGGCCAAAATTCAGTCGAAGCTTGTGGAAGGCCACCCGAAACATTTGACCCAAGTTAAACAATTTAAAGGCAATGCTACCAAATACTAATTGAGTGTATGTAAACTTCTGACCCACTGGGAACGTGATGAAAGAAATAAAAGTTCTTAAAATTACATTCTTAAAATAAAGTGGTGATCCTAACTGACCTAAAACAGGGGATTTTTACTAGGATTAAATTACAGGAATTGTGAAAAACTGAGTTTAAATGTATTTGGCTAATGTGTATGTAAACTTCCGATATATATATATATATATATATATATATATATATATATAACTCAGCAACAAAATAAAAGTCCTCTCACTGTCAACTGCGTTTATTTTCAGCAAACTTAACATGTGTAAATATTTGTATGAACATAACACGATTCATCAACTGAGACATAAACTGAACCAGTTCCACAGAAATTTGACTAACAGAAATGGAATAATCAAAATCAATGGTCAAAATCAAAAGTAACAGTCAGTATCTGGTGTGGCCTTCAACTGCATTAAGTACTGCAGTGCGTCTCCTCCTCATGGACTGCACCAGATTTGCCAGTTCTTGCTGTACCATGTTACCCCACTCTTCCACCTAGGTACCTGCAAGTACCCAGACATTTCTGGGGGGAATGGCCCTAGCTCTCACCCTCCGATCCAACAGGTCCCAGATGTGCTCAATGGGATTGAGATCTGGGCTCTTCGCTGACCATGGCAGAACACTGATATTCCTGTCTTGCAGGAAATCATGCACAGAACGAGCAGTATGGCTCGGGTCATGTCAGGATGAGCCTGCAGGAAGTGTACCACATGAGGGAGGAGGATGTCTTCCCTGTAATACACAGCGTTGAGACTGCCTGCAATGACAACAAGCTTAGTCCGATGATGCTGTGACACACTGCGCCAGACCATGACGGACCCTCGACCTCCAAATCGATCTCGCTCCAGAGTACAGGCCTCGGTGCAACGCTCATTCCTTCAACGATAAACGTAAATCCGACCATCACCCCTGGTGAGACAAAACCGCGACTCGTCATTGAAGAGCACTTTTTGGCAGTCCTGTCTGGTCCAGCGACGGTGGGTTTGTGCCCATAGGCGACGCTGTTGCCGGTGATGTCTAATGAGGACCTGCCTTACAACAGGCCGACAAGCCCTCAGTTCAGCCTCTCAGCTTATTGCGGGTAGTCTGAGCACTGATGTAGGGATTGTGCGTGGGAAACATGGGAAACAGTGTTTAAACCCTTTACAATGAAGATCTGTGAGGTTACTTGGATTTTTACGAATTATCTTTGAAAGACAGGGTCCTAAAAAAGGGACGTTTATTTTTTTGCTGAGTTTATATACACTGCTCAAAAAAATAAAGGGAACACTAAAATAACACATCCTAGATCTGAATGAATGAAATATTCTTATTAAATACTTTTTTCTTTACATAGTTGAATGTGCTGACAACAAAATCACATAAAAATTATCAATGGAAATCAAATTTATCAACCCATGGAGGTCTGGATTTGGAGTCACACTCAAAATTAAAGTGGAAAACCACACTGCAGGCTGATCCAACTGATGTAATGTCCATAAAACAAGTCAAAATGAGGCTCAGTAGTGTGTCTGGCCTCCACGTGCCTGTATTTTACCTTTATTTAACTAGGCAAGTCAGTTAAGAACAAATTCTTATTTTCAATGACAGCCTAGGAACAGTGGGTTAACTGTCTGTTCAGGGGCATAACGACATATTTGTACCTTGTCAGCTCGGGGGTTTGAACTTTCAACCTTCCTAGTCCAACAATCTACCCACTAGGCTACCCTGCCGCGTATGACCTCCCTACAACGCCTGGGCATGCTCCTGATGAGGTGGCGGATGGTCTCCTGAGGGATCTCCTCCCAGGCCTGGACTAAAGCATCCGCTAACTCCTGGACAGTCTGTGGTGCAACGTGGCGTTGGTGGATGGAGCGAGACATGATGTCCCAGATGTGCTCAATTGGATTCAGGTCTGGGGAACGGGCGGGCCAGTCCATAGCATCAATGCCTTCCTCTTGCAGGAACTGCTGACACACTCCAGCCACATGAGGTCTAGCATTGCAGTAGGAGGAACCCAGGGCCAACCACACCAGCATATCGTCTCACAAGGGGTCCGAGGATCTCATCTCGGTACCTAATGGCAGTCAGGTTACCTCTGGCGAGCACATGGAGGGCTGTGCGGCCCCCCAAAGAAATGCCACCCCACACCATGACTGACCCTCCGCCAAACCGGTCATGCTGGAAGATGTTGCAGGCAGCAGAACGTTCTCCACGGCGTCTCCAGACTGTCACGTCTGTCACATGTGCTCAGTGTGAACCTGCTTTCATCTGTGAAGAGCACAGGGCGCCAGTGGCGAATTTGCCAATCTTGGTGTTCTCTGGCAAATGCCAAACGTCCTGCACGGTGTTGGGCTGTAAGCACAACCCCCATCTGTGGAAGTCGGACCCTCATACCACCCTCATGGAGTCTGTTTCTGACCGTTTGAGCAGACACATGCACATTTGTGGCCTGCTGGAGGTCATTTTGCAGGTCTCTGGCAGTGCT